>NW_027193703.1:0-31968 GCF_032444005.1 Ranitomeya imitator | reverse complement strand
CACCAAAAATTTTAACCAGTCATCGTTCTCACAACACTGAGGACCAGTCATTCGAAATGACTTCTCCATGCATTTTATGCATTGGTAAAAGCACTATGATGAAAAGTGTGATATGTTTTCAGGTATCTCCTATACTAATAGAGCCACATGCTCACCGGTTTGCCACATGATGTAGGCCTATGGACTGAACAAGAAACCACCAAAAATTTTAACCAGTCATCGTTCTCACAACACTGAGGACCAGTCATTCGAAATGACTTCTCCATGCATTTTATGCATTGGTAAAAGCACTATGATGAAAAGTGTGATATGTTTTCAGGTATCTCCTATACTAATAGAGCCACATGCTCACCGGTTTGCCACATGATGTAGGCCTATGGACTGAACAAGAAACCACCAAAAATTTTAACCAGTCATCGTTCTCACAACACTGAGGACCAGTCATTCGAAATGACTTCTCCATGCATTTTATGCATTGGTAAAAGCACTATGATGAAAAGTGTGATATGTTTTCAGGTATCTCCTATACTAATAGAGCCACATGCTCACCGGTTTGCCACATGATGTAGGCCTATGGACTGAACAAGAAACCACCAAAAATTTTAACCAGTCATCGTTCTCACAACACTGAGGACCAGTCATTCGAAATGACTTCTCCATGCATTTTATGCATTGGTAAAAGCACTATGATGAAAAGTGTGATATGTTTTCAGGTATCTCCTATACTAATAGAGCCACATGCTCACCGGTTTGCCACATGATGTAGGCCTATGGACTGAACAAGAAACCACCAAAAATTTTAACCAGTCATCGTTCTCACAACACTGAGGACCAGTCATTCGAAATGACTTCTCCATGCATTTTATGCATTGGTAAAAGCACTATGATGAAAAGTGTGATATGTTTTCAGGTATCTCCTATACTAATAGAGCCACATGCTCACCGGTTTGCCACATGATGTAGGCCTATGGACTGAACAAGAAACCACCAAAAATTTTAACCAGTCATCGTTCTCACAACACTGAGGACCAGTCATTCGAAATGACTTCTCCATGCATTTTATGCATTGGTAAAAGCACTATGATGAAAAGTGTGATATGTTTTCAGGTATCTCCTATACTAATAGAGCCACATGCTCACCGGTTTGCCACATGATGTAGGCCTATGGACTGAACAAGAAACCACCAAAAATTTTAACCAGTCATCGTTCTCACAACACTGAGGACCAGTCATTCGAAATGACTTCTCCATGCATTTTATGCATTGGTAAAAGCACTATGATGAAAAGTGTGATATGTTTTCAGGTATCTCCTATACTAATAGAGCCACATGCTCACCGGTTTGCCACATGATGTAGGCCTATGGACTGAACAAGAAACCACCAAAAATTTTAACCAGTCATCGTTCTCACAACACTGAGGACCAGTCATTCGAAATGACTTCTCCATGCATTTTATGCATTGGTAAAAGCACTATGATGAAAAGTGTGATATGTTTTCAGGTATCTCCTATACTAATAGAGCCACATGCTCACCGGTTTGCCACATGATGTAGGCCTATGGACTGAACAAGAAACCACCAAAAATTTTAACCAGTCATCGTTCTCACAACACTGAGGACCAGTCATTCGAAATGACTTCTCCATGCATTTTATGCATTGGTAAAAGCACTATGATGAAAAGTGTGATATGTTTTCAGGTATCTCCTATACTAATAGAGCCACATGCTCACCGGTTTGCCACATGATGTAGGCCTATGGACTGAACAAGAAACCACCAAAAATTTTAACCAGTCATCGTTCTCACAACACTGAGGACCAGTCATTCGAAATGACTTCTCCATGCATTTTATGCATTGGTAAAAGCACTATGATGAAAAGTGTGATATGTTTTCAGGTATCTCCTATACTAATAGAGCCACATGCTCACCGGTTTGCCACATGATGTAGGCCTATGGACTGAACAAGAAACCACCAAAAATTTTAACCAGTCATCGTTCTCACAACACTGAGGACCAGTCATTCGAAATGACTTCTCCATGCATTTTATGCATTGGTAAAAGCACTATGATGAAAAGTGTGATATGTTTTCAGGTATCTCCTATACTAATAGAGCCACATGCTCACCGGTTTGCCACATGATGTAGGCCTATGGACTGAACAAGAAACCACCAAAAATTTTAACCAGTCATCGTTCTCACAACACTGAGGACCAGTCATTCGAAATGACTTCTCCATGCATTTTATGCATTGGTAAAAGCACTATGATGAAAAGTGTGATATGTTTTCAGGTATCTCCTATACTAATAGAGCCACATGCTCACCGGTTTGCCACATGATGTAGGCCTATGGCCTGAACAAGAAACCACCAAAAATTTTAACCAGTCATCGTTCTCACAACACTGAGGACCAGTCATTCGAAATGACTTCTCCATGCATTTTATGCATTGGTAAAAGCACTATGATGAAAAGTGTGATGTTTTCAGGTATCTCCTATACTAATAGAGCCACATGCTCACCGGTTTGCCACATGATGTAGGCCTATGGACTGAACAAGAAACCACCAAAAATTTTAACCAGTCATCGTTCTCACAACACTGAGGACCAGTCATTCGAAATGACTTCTCCATGCATTTTATGCATTGGTAAAAGCACTATGATGAAAAGTGTGATATGTTTTCAGGTATCTCCTATACTAATAGAGCCACATGCTCACCGGTTTGCCACATGATGTAGGCCTATGGACTGAACAAGAAACCACCAAAAATTTTAACCAGTCATCGTTCTCACAACACTGAGGACCAGTCATTCGAAATGACTTCTCCATGCATTTTATGCATTGGTAAAAGCACTATGATGAAAAGTGTGATATGTTTTCAGGTATCTCCTATACTAATAGAGCCACATGCTCACCGGTTTGCCACATGATGTAGGCCTATGGACTGAACAAGAAACCACCAAAAATTTTAACCAGTCATCATTCTCACAACACTGAGGACCAGTCATTCGAAATGACTTCTCCATGCATTTTATGCATTGGTAAAAGCACTATGATGAAAAGTGTGATATGTTTTCAGGTATCTCCTATACTAATAGAGCCACATGCTCACCGGTTTGCCACATGATGTAGGCCTATGGACTGAACAAGAAACCACCAAAAATTTTAACCAGTCATCGTTCTCACAACACTGAGGACCAGTCATTCGAAATGACTTCTCCATGCATTTTATGCATTGGTAAAAGCACTATGATGAAAAGTGTGATATGTTTTCAGGTATCTCCTATACTAATAGAGCCACATGCTCACCGGTTTGCCACATGATGTAGGCCTATGGACTGAACAAGAAACCACCAAAAATTTTAACCAGTCATCGTTCTCACAACACTGAGGACCAGTCATTCGAAATGACTTCTCCATGCATTGTATGCATTGGTAAAAGCACTATGATGAAAAGTGTGATATGTTTTCAGGTATCTCCTATACTAATAGAGCCACATGCTCACCGGTTTGCCACATGATGTAGGCCTATGGACTGAACAAGAAACCACCAAAAATTTTAACCAGTCATCGTTCTCACAACACTGAGGACCAGTCATTCGAAATGACTTCTCCATGCATTTTATGCATTGGTAAAAGCACTATGATGAAAAGTGTGATATGTTTTCAGGTATCTCCTATACTAATAGAGCCACATGCTCACCGGTTTGCCACATGATGTAGGCCTATGGACTGAACAAGAAACCACCATAAATTTTAACCAGTCATCGTTCTCACAACACTGAGGACCAGTCATTCGAAATGACTTCTCCATGCATTTTATGCATTGGTAAAAGCACTATGATGAAAAGTGTGATATGTTTTCAGGTATCTCCTATACTAATAGAGCCACATGCTCACCGGTTTGCCACATGATGTAGGCCTATGGACTGAACAAGAAACCACCAAAAATTTTAACCAGTCATCATTCTCACAACACTGAGGACCAGTCATTCGAAATGACTTCTCCATGCATTTTATGCATTGGTAAAAGCACTATGATGAAAAGTGTGATATGTTTTCAGGTATCTCCTATACTAATAGAGCCACATGCTCACCGGTTTGCCACATGATGTAGGCCTATGGACTGAACAAGAAACCACCAAAAATTTTAACCAGTCATCGTTCTCACAACACTGAGGACCAGTCATTCGAAATGACTTCTCCATGCATTTTATGCATTGGTAAAAGCACTATGATGAAAAGTGTGATATGTTTTCAGGTATCTCCTATACTAATAGAGCCACATGCTCACTGGTTTGCCACATGATGTAGGCCTATGGACTGAACAAGAAACCACCAAAAATTTTTAACCAGTCATCGTTCTCACAACACTGAGGACCAGTCATTCGAAATGACTTCTCCATGCATTTTATGCATTGGTAAAAGCACTATGATGAAAAGTGTGATGTTTTCAGGTATCTCCTATACTAATAGAGCCACATGCTCACCGGTTTGCCACATGATGTAGGCCTATGGACTGAACAAGAAACCACCAAAAATTTTAACCAGTCATCGTTCTCACAACACTGAGGACCAGTCATTCGAAATGACTTCTCCATGCATTGTATGCATTGGTAAAAGCACTATGATGAAAAGTGTGATATGTTTTCAGGTATCTCCTATACTAATAGAGCCACATGCTCACCGGTTTGCCACATGATGTAGGCCTATGGACTGAACAAGAAACCACCAAAAATTTTAACCAGTCATCGTTCTCACAACACTGAGGACCAGTCATTCGAAATGACTTCTCCATGCATTTTATGCATTGGTAAAAGCACTATGATGAAAAGTGTGATATGTTTTCAGGTATCTCCTATACTAATAGAGCCACATGCTCACCGGTTTGCCACATGATGTAGGCCTATGGACTGAACAAGAAACCACCATAAATTTTAACCAGTCATCGTTCTCACAACACTGAGGACCAGTCATTCGAAATGACTTCTCCATGCATTTTATGCATTGGTAAAAGCACTATGATGAAAAGTGTGATATGTTTTCAGGTATCTCCTATACTAATAGAGCCACATGCTCACCGGTTTGCCACATGATGTAGGCCTATGGACTGAACAAGAAACCACCAAAAATTTTAACCAGTCATCATTCTCACAACACTGAGGACCAGTCATTCGAAATGACTTCTCCATGCATTTTATGCATTGGTAAAAGCACTATGATGAAAAGTGTGATATGTTTTCAGGTATCTCCTATACTAATAGAGCCACATGCTCACCGGTTTGCCACATGATGTAGGCCTATGGACTGAACAAGAAACCACCAAAAATTTTAACCAGTCATCGTTCTCACAACACTGAGGACCAGTCATTCGAAATGACTTCTCCATGCATTTTATGCATTGGTAAAAGCACTATGATGAAAAGTGTGATATGTTTTCAGGTATCTCCTATACTAATAGAGCCACATGCTCACTGGTTTGCCACATGATGTAGGCCTATGGACTGAACAAGAAACCACCAAAAATTTTTAACCAGTCATCGTTCTCACAACACTGAGGACCAGTCATTCGAAATGACTTCTCCATGCATTTTATGCATTGGTAAAAGCACTATGATGAAAAGTGTGATGTTTTCAGGTATCTCCTATACTAATAGAGCCACATGCTCACCGGTTTGCCACATGATGTAGGCCTATGGACTGAACAAGAAACCACCAAAAATTTTAACCAGTCATCGTTCTCACAACACTGAGGACCAGTCATTCGAAATGACTTCTCCATGCATTTTATGCATTGGTAAAAGCACTATGATGAAAAGTGTGATATGTTTTCAGGTATCTCCTATACTAATAGAGCCACATGCTCACCGGTTTGCCACATGATGTAGGCCTATGGACTGAACAAGAAACCACCAAAAATTTTAACCAGTCATCGTTCTCACAACACTGAGGACCAGTCATTCGAAATGACTTCTCCATGCATTTTATGCATTGGTAAAAGCACTATGATGAAAAGTGTGATATGTTTTCAGGCATCTCCTATACTAATAGAGCCACATGCTCACCGGTTTGCCACATGATGTAGGCCTATGGACTGAACAAGAAACCACCAAAAATTTTAACCAGTCATCGTTCTCACAACACTGAGGACCAGTCATTCGAAATGACTTCTCCATGCATTTTATGCATTGGTAAAAGCACTATGATGAAAAGTGTGATATGTTTTCAGGTATCTCCTATACTAATAGAGCCACATGCTCACCGGTTTGCCACATGATGTAGGCCTATGGACTGAACAAGAAACCACCAAAAATTTTAACCAGTCATCGTTCTCACAACACTGAGGACCAGTCATTCGAAATGACTTCTCCATGCATTTTATGCATTGGTAAAAGCACTATGATGAAAAGTGTGATATGTTTTCAGGTATCTCCTATACTAATAGAGCCACATGCTCACCGGTTTGCCACATGATGTAGGCCTATGGACTGAACAAGAAACCACCAAAAATTTTAACCAGTCATCGTTCTCACAACACTGAGGACCAGTCATTCGAAATGACTTCTCCATGCATTTTATGCATTGGTAAAAGCACTATGATGAAAAGTGTGATATGTTTTCAGGTATCTCCTATACTAATAGAGCCACATGCTCACCGGTTTGCCACATGATGTAGGCCTATGGACTGAACAAGAAACCACCAAAAATTTTAACCAGTCATCGTTCTCACAACACTGAGGACCAGTCATTCGAAATGACTTCTCCATGCATTTTAAGAATTGGTAAAAGCACTATGATGAAAAGTGTGATATGTTTTCAGGTATCTCCTATACTAATAGAGCCACATGCTCACCGGTGTGCCACATGATGTAGGCCTATGGACTGAACAAGAAACCACCAAAAATTTTAACCAGTCATCGTTCTCACAACACTGAGGACCAGTCATTCGAAATGACTTCTCCATGCATTTTATGCATTGGTAAAAGCACTATGATGAAAAGTGTGATATGTTTTCAGGTATCTCCTATACTAATAGAGCCACATGCTCACCGGTTTGCCATATGATGTAGGCCCATGGACTGAACAAGAAACCACCAAAAATTTTAACCAGTCATCCTTCTCACAACACTGAGGACCAGTCATTCGAAATGACTTCTCCATGCATTTTATGCATTGGTAAAAGCACTATGATGAAAAGTGTGATATGTTTTCAGGTATCTCCTATACTAATAGAGCCACATGCTCACCGGTTTGCCACATGATGTAGGCCTATGGACTGAACAAGAAACCACCAAAAATTTTAACCAGTCATCGTTCTCACAACACTGAGGACCAGTCATTCGAAATGACTTCTCCATGCATTTTATGCATTGGTAAAAGCACTATGATGAAAAGTGTGATATGTTTTCAGGTATCTCCTATACTAATAGAGCCACATGCTCACCGGTTTGCCACATGATGTAGGCCTATGGACTGAACAAGAAACCACCAAAAATTTTAACCAGTCATCGTTCTCACAACACTGAGGACCAGTCATTCGAAATGACTTCTCCATGCATTTTATGCATTGGTAAAAGCACTATGATGAAAAGTGTGATATGTTTTCAGGTATCTCCTATACTAATAGAGCCACATGCTCACCGGTTTGCCACATGATGTAGGCCTATGGACTGAACAAGAAACCACCAAAAATTTTAACCAGTCATCGTTCTCACAACACTGAGGACCAGTCATTCGAAATGACTTCTCCATGCATTTTATGCATTGGTAAAAGCACTATGATGAAAAGTGTGATATGTTTTCAGGTATCTCCTATACTAATAGAGCCACATGCTCACCGGTTTGCCACATGATGTAGGCCTATGGACTGAACAAGAAACCACCAAAAATTTTAACCAGTCATCGTTCTCACAACACTGAGGACCAGTCATTCGAAATGACTTCTCCATGCATTTTATGCATTGGTAAAAGCACTATGATGAAAAGTGTGATATGTTTTCAGGTATCTCCTATACTAATAGAGCCACATGCTCACCGGTTTGCCATATGATGTAGGCCCATGGACTGAACAAGAAACCACCAAAAATTTTAACCAGTCATCGTTCTCACAACACTGAGGACCAGTCATTCGAAATGACTTCTCCATGCATTTTATGCATTGGTAAAAGCACTATGATGAAAAGTGTGATATGTTTTCAGGTATCTCCTATACTAATAGAGCCACATGCTCACCGGTTTGCCACATGATGTAGGCCTATGGACTGAACAAGAAACCACCAAAAATTTTAACCAGTCATCGTTCTCACAACACTGAGGACCAGTCATTCGAAATGACTTCTCCATGCATTTTATGCATTGGTAAAAGCACTATGATGAAAAGTGTGATATGTTTTCAGGTATCTCCTATACTAATAGAGCCACATGCTCACCGGTTTGCCACATGATGTAGGCCTATGGACTGAACAAGAAACCACCAAAAATTTTAACCAGTCATCGTTCTCACAACACTGAGGACCAGTCATTCGAAATGACTTCTCCATGCATTTTATGCATTGGTAAAAGCACTATGATGAAAAGTGTGATATGTTTTCAGGTATCTCCTATACTAATAGAGCCACATGCTCACCGGTTTGCCACATGATGTAGGCCTATGGCCTGAACAAGAAACCACCAAAAATTTTAACCAGTCATCGTTCTCACAACACTGAGGACCAGTCATTCGAAATGACTTCTCCATGCATTTTATGCATTGGTAAAAGCACTATGATGAAAAGTGTGATATGTTTTCAGGTATCTCCTATACTAATAGAGCCACATGCTCACCGGTTTGCCACATGATGTAGGCCTATGGACTGAACAAGAAACCACCAAAAATTTTAACCAGTCATCGTTCTCACAACACTGAGGACCAGTCATTCGAAATGACTTCTCCATGCATTTTATGCATTGGTAAAAGCACTATGATGAAAAGTGTGATATGTTTTCAGGTATCTCCTATACTAATAGAGCCACATGCTCACCGGTTTGCCACATGATGTAGGCCTATGGACTGAACAAGAAACCACCAAAAATTTTAACCAGTCATCGTTCTCACAACACTGAGGACCAGTCATTCGAAATGACTTCTCCATGCATTTTATGCATTGGTAAAAGCACTATGATGAAAAGTGTGATATGTTTTCAGGTATCTCCTATACTAATAGAGCCACATGCTCACCGGTTTGCCACATGATGTAGGCCTATGGACTGAACAAGAAACCACCAAAAATTTTAACCAGTCATCGTTCTCACAACACTTAGGACCAGTCATTCGAAATGACTTCTCCATGCATTTTATGCATTGGTAAAAGCACTATGATGAAAAGTGTGATATGTTTTCAGGTATCTCCTATACTAATAGAGCCACATGCTCACCGGTTTGCCACATGATGTAGGCCTATGGACTGAACAAGAAACCACCAAAAATTTTAACCAGTCATCGTTCTCACAACACTGAGGACCAGTCATTCGAAATGACTTCTCCATGCATTTTATGCATTGGTAAAAGCACTATGATGAAAAGTGTGATATGTTTTCAGGTATCTCCTATACTAATAGAGCCACATGCTCACCGGTTTGCCACATGATGTAGGCCTATGGCCTGAACAAGAAACCACCAAAAATTTTAACCAGTCATCGTTCTCACAACACTGAGGACCAGTCATTCGAAATGACTTCTCCATGCATTTTATGCATTGGTAAAAGCACTATGATGAAAAGTGTGATGTTTTCAGGTATCTCCTATACTAATAGAGCCACATGCTCACCGGTTTGCCACATGATGTAGGCCTATGGACTGAACAAGAAACCACCAAAAATTTTAACCAGTCATCGTTCTCACAACACTGAGGACCAGTCATTCGAAATGACTTCTCCATGCATTTTATGCATTGGTAAAAGCACTATGATGAAAAGTGTGATATGTTTTCAGGTATCTCCTATACTAATAGAGCCACATGCTCACCGGTTTGCCACATGATGTAGGCCTATGGACTGAACAAGAAACCACCAAAAATTTTAACCAGTCATCGTTCTCACAACACTGAGGACCAGTCATTCGAAATGACTTCTCCATGCATTTTATGCATTGGTAAAAGCACTATGATGAAAAGTGTGATATGTTTTCAGGTATCTCCTATACTAATAGAGCCACATGCTCACCGGTTTGCCACATGATGTAGGCCTATGGACTGAACAAGAAACCATCAAAAATTTTAACCAGTCATCGTTCTCACAACACTGAGGACCAGTCATTCGAAATGACTTCTCCATGCATTTTATGTATTGGTAAAAGCACTATGATGAAAAGTGTGATATGTTTTCAGGTATCTCCTATACTAATACAGCCACATGCTCACCGGTTTGCCACATGATGTAGGCCTATGGACTGAACAAGAAACCACCAAAAATTTTAACCAGTCATCGTTCCCACAACACTGAGGACCAGTCATTCGAAATGACTTCTCCATGCATTTTATGCATTGGTAAAAGCACTATGATGAAAAGTGTGATATGTTTTCAGGTATCTCCTATACTAATAGAGCCACATGCTCACCGGTTTGCCACATGATGTAGGCCTATGGACTGAACAAGAAACCACCAAAAATTTTAACCAGTCATCGTTCTCACAACACTGAGGACCAGTCATTCGAAATGACTTCTCCATGCATTTTATGCATTGGTAAAAGCACTATGATGAAAAGTGTGATATGTTTTCAGGTATCTCCTATACTAATAGAGCCACATGCTCACCGGTTTGCCACATGATGTAGGCCTATGGACTGAACAAGAAACCACCAAAAATTTTAACCAGTCATCGTTCTCACAACACTGAGGACCAGTCATTCGAAATGACTTCTCCATGCATTTTATGCATTGGTAAAAGCACTATGATGAAAAGTGTGATATGTTTTCAGGTATCTCCTATACTAATAGAGCCACATGCTCACCGGTTTGCCACATGATGTAGGCCTATGGACTGAACAAGAAACCACCAAAAATTTTAACCAGTCATCGTTCTCACAACACTGAGGACCAGTCATTCGAAATGACTTCTCCATGCATTTTATGCATTGGTAAAAGCACTATGATGAAAAGTGTGATATGTTTTCAGGTATCTTCTATACTAATAGAGCCACATGCTCACCATTTTGCCACATGATGTAGGCCTATGGACTGAACAAGAAACCACCAAAAATTTTAACCAGTCATCGTTCTCACAACACTGAGGACCAGTCATTCGAAATGACTTCTCCATGCATTTTATGCATTGGTAAAAGCACTATGATGAAAAGTGTGATATGTTTTCAGGTATCTCCTATACTAATAGAGCCACATGCTCACCGGTTTGCCACATGATGTAGGCCTATGGACTGAACAAGAAACCACCAAAAATTTTAACCAGTCATCGTTCTCACAACACTGAGGACCAGTCATTCGAAATGACTTCTCCATGCATTTTATGCATTGGTAAAAGCACTATGATGAAAAGTGTGATATGTTTTCAGGTATCTCCTATACTAATAGAGCCACATGCTCACCGGTTTGCCACATGATGTAGGCCTATGGACTGAACAAGAAACCACCAAAAATTTTAACCAGTCATCGTTCTCACAACACTGAGGACCAGTCATTCGAAATGACTTCTCCATGCATTTTATGCATTGGTAAAAGCACTATGATGAAAAGTGTGATATGTTTTCAGGTATCTCCTATACTAATAGAGCCACATGCTCACCGGTTTGCCACATGATGTAGGCCTATGGACTGAACAAGAAACCACCAAAAATTTTAACCAGTCATCGTTCTCACAACACTGAGGACCAGTCATTCGAAATGACTTCTCCATGCATTTTATGCATTGGGAAAAGCACTATGATGAAAAGTGTGATATGTTTTCAGGTATCTCCTATACTAATAGAGCCACATGCTCACCGGTTTGCCACATGATGTAGGCCTATGGACTGACCAAGAAACCACCAAAAATTTTAACCAGTCATCGTTCTCACAACACTGAGGACCAGTCATTCGAAATGACTTCTCCATGCATTTTATGCATTGGTAAAAGCACTATGATGAAAAGTGTGATATGTTTTCAGGTATCTCCTATACTAATAGAGCCACATGCTCACCGGTTTGCCACATGATGTAGGCCTATGGACTGAACAAGAAACCACCAAAAATTTTAACCAGTCATCGTTCTCACAACACTGAGGACCAGTCATTCGAAATGACTTCTCCATGCATTTTATGCATTGGTAAAAGCACTATGATGAAAAGTGTGATATGTTTTCAGGTATCTCCTATACTAATAGAGCCACATGCTCACCGGTTTGCCACATGATGTAGGCCTATGGACTGAACAAGAAACCACCAAAAATTTTAACCAGTCATCGTTCTCACAACACTGAGGACCAGTCATTCGAAATGACTTCATGCATTTTATGCATTGGTAAAAGCACTATGATGAAAAGTGTGATATGTTTTCAGGTATCTCCTATACTAACATGCTCACCGGTTTGCCACATGATGTAGGCCTATGGACTGAACAAGAAACCACCAAAAATTTTAACCAGTCATCGTTCTCACAACACTGAGGACCAGTCATTCGAAATGACTTCTCCATGCATTTTATGCATTGGTAAAAGCACTATGATGAAAAGTGTGATATGTTTTCAGGTATCTCCTATACTAATAGAGCCACATGCTCACCGGTTTGCCATATGATGTAGGCCCATGGACTGAACAAGAAACCACCAAAAATTTTAACCAGTCATCGTTCTCACAACACTGAGGACCAGTCATTCGAAATGACTTCTCCATGCATTTTATGCATTGGTAAAAGCACTATGATGAAAAGTGTGATATGTTTTCAGGTATCTCCTATACTAATAGAGCCACATGCTCACCGGTTTGCCACATGATGTAGGCCTATGGACTGAACAAGAAACCACCAAAAATTTTAACCAGTCATCGTTCTCACAACACTGAGGACCAGTCATTCGAAATGACTTCTCCATGCATTTTATGCATTGGTAAAAGCACTATGATGAAAAGTGTGATATGTTTTCAGGTATCTCCTATACTAATAGAGCCACATGCTCACCGGTTTGCCACATGATGTAGGCCTATGGACTGAACAAGAAACCACCAAAAATTTTAACCAGTCATCGTTCTCACAACACTGAGGACCAGTCATTCGAAATGACTTCTCCATGCATTTTATGCATTGGTAAAAGCACTATGATGAAAAGTGTGATATGTTTTCAGGTATCTCCTATACTAATAGAGCCACATGCTCACCGGTTTGCCACATGATGTAGGCCTATGGACTGAACAAGAAACCACCAAAAATTTTAACCAGTCATCGTTCTCACAACACTGAGGACCAGTCATTCGAAATGACTTCTCCATGCATTTTATGCATTGGTAAAAGCACTATGATGAAAAGTGTGATATGTTTTCAGGTATCTCCTATACTAATAGAGCCACATGCTCACCGGTTTGCCACATGATGTAGGCCTATGGACTGAACAAGAAACCACCAAAAATTTTAACCAGTCATCGTTCTCACAACACTGAGGACCAGTCATTCGAAATGACTTCTCCATGCATTTTATGCATTGGTAAAAGCACTATGATGAAAAGTGTGATATGTTTTCAGGTATCTCCTATACTAATAGAGCCACATGCTCACCGGTTTGCCATATGATGTAGGCCCATGGACTGAACAAGAAACCACCAAAAATTTTAACCAGTCATCGTTCTCACAACACTGAGGACCAGTCATTCGAAATGACTTCTCCATGCATTTTATGCATTGGTAAAAGCACTATGATGAAAAGTGTGATATGTTTTCAGGTATCTCCTATACTAATAGAGCCACATGCTCACCGGTTTGCCACATGATGTAGGCCTATGGACTGAACAAGAAACCACCAAAAATTTTAACCAGTCATCGTTCTCACAACACTGAGGACCAGTCATTCGAAATGACTTCTCCATGCATTTTATGCATTGGTAAAAGCACTATGATGAAAAGTGTGATATGTTTTCAGGTATCTCCTATACTAATAGAGCCACATGCTCACCGGTTTGCCACATGATGTAGGCCTATGGACTGAACAAGAAACCACCAAAAATTTTAACCAGTCATCGTTCTCACAACACTGAGGACCAGTCATTCGAAATGACTTCTCCATGCATTTTATGCATTGGTAAAAGCACTATGATGAAAAGTGTGATATGTTTTCAGGTATCTCCTATACTAATAGAGCCACATGCTCACCGGTTTGCCACATGATGTAGGCCTATGGCCTGAACAAGAAACCACCAAAAATTTTAACCAGTCATCGTTCTCACAACACTGAGGACCAGTCATTCGAAATGACTTCTCCATGCATTTTATGCATTGGTAAAAGCACTATGATGAAAAGTGTGATATGTTTTCAGGTATCTCCTATACTAATAGAGCCACATGCTCACCGGTTTGCCACATGATGTAGGCCTATGGACTGAACAAGAAACCACCAAAAATTTTAACCAGTCATCGTTCTCACAACACTGAGGACCAGTCATTCGAAATGACTTCTCCATGCATTTTATGCATTGGTAAAAGCACTATGATGAAAAGTGTGATATGTTTTCAGGTATCTCCTATACTAATAGAGCCACATGCTCACCGGTTTGCCACATGATGTAGGCCTATGGACTGAACAAGAAACCACCAAAAATTTTAACCAGTCATCGTTCTCACAACACTGAGGACCAGTCATTCGAAATGACTTCTCCATGCATTTTATGCATTGGTAAAAGCACTATGATGAAAAGTGTGATATGTTTTCAGGTATCTCCTATACTAATAGAGCCACATGCTCACCGGTTTGCCACATGATGTAGGCCTATGGACTGAACAAGAAACCACCAAAAATTTTAACCAGTCATCGTTCTCACAACACTTAGGACCAGTCATTCGAAATGACTTCTCCATGCATTTTATGCATTGGTAAAAGCACTATGATGAAAAGTGTGATATGTTTTCAGGTATCTCCTATACTAATAGAGCCACATGCTCACCGGTTTGCCACATGATGTAGGCCTATGGACTGAACAAGAAACCACCAAAAATTTTAACCAGTCATCGTTCTCACAACACTGAGGACCAGTCATTCGAAATGACTTCTCCATGCATTTTATGCATTGGTAAAAGCACTATGATGAAAAGTGTGATATGTTTTCAGGTATCTCCTATACTAATAGAGCCACATGCTCACCGGTTTGCCACATGATGTAGGCCTATGGCCTGAACAAGAAACCACCAAAAATTTTAACCAGTCATCGTTCTCACAACACTGAGGACCAGTCATTCGAAATGACTTCTCCATGCATTTTATGCATTGGTAAAAGCACTATGATGAAAAGTGTGATGTTTTCAGGTATCTCCTATACTAATAGAGCCACATGCTCACCGGTTTGCCACATGATGTAGGCCTATGGACTGAACAAGAAACCACCAAAAATTTTAACCAGTCATCGTTCTCACAACACTGAGGACCAGTCATTCGAAATGACTTCTCCATGCATTTTATGCATTGGTAAAAGCACTATGATGAAAAGTGTGATATGTTTTCAGGTATCTCCTATACTAATAGAGCCACATGCTCACCGGTTTGCCACATGATGTAGGCCTATGGACTGAACAAGAAACCACCAAAAATTTTAACCAGTCATCGTTCTCACAACACTGAGGACCAGTCATTCGAAATGACTTCTCCATGCATTTTATGCATTGGTAAAAGCACTATGATGAAAAGTGTGATATGTTTTCAGGTATCTCCTATACTAATAGAGCCACATGCTCACCGGTTTGCCACATGATGTAGGCCTATGGACTGAACAAGAAACCATCAAAAATTTTAACCAGTCATCGTTCTCACAACACTGAGGACCAGTCATTCGAAATGACTTCTCCATGCATTTTATGTATTGGTAAAAGCACTATGATGAAAAGTGTGATATGTTTTCAGGTATCTCCTATACTAATACAGCCACATGCTCACCGGTTTGCCACATGATGTAGGCCTATGGACTGAACAAGAAACCACCAAAAATTTTAACCAGTCATCGTTCCCACAACACTGAGGACCAGTCATTCGAAATGACTTCTCCATGCATTTTATGCATTGGTAAAAGCACTATGATGAAAAGTGTGATATGTTTTCAGGTATCTCCTATACTAATAGAGCCACATGCTCACCGGTTTGCCACATGATGTAGGCCTATGGACTGAACAAGAAACCACCAAAAATTTTAACCAGTCATCGTTCTCACAACACTGAGGACCAGTCATTCGAAATGACTTCTCCATGCATTTTATGCATTGGTAAAAGCACTATGATGAAAAGTGTGATATGTTTTCAGGTATCTCCTATACTAATAGAGCCACATGCTCACCGGTTTGCCACATGATGTAGGCCTATGGACTGAACAAGAAACCACCAAAAATTTTAACCAGTCATCGTTCTCACAACACTGAGGACCAGTCATTCGAAATGACTTCTCCATGCATTTTATGCATTGGTAAAAGCACTATGATGAAAAGTGTGATATGTTTTCAGGTATCTCCTATACTAATAGAGCCACATGCTCACCGGTTTGCCACATGATGTAGGCCTATGGACTGAACAAGAAACCACCAAAAATTTTAACCAGTCATCGTTCTCACAACACTGAGGACCAGTCATTCGAAATGACTTCTCCATGCATTTTATGCATTGGTAAAAGCACTATGATGAAAAGTGTGATATGTTTTCAGGTATCTTCTATACTAATAGAGCCACATGCTCACCATTTTGCCACATGATGTAGGCCTATGGACTGAACAAGAAACCACCAAAAATTTTAACCAGTCATCGTTCTCACAACACTGAGGACTAGTGTTGAGCATTCCGATACCGCAAGTATCGGGTATCGGCCGATATTTGCGGTATCGGAATTCCGATACTGAATTCCGATACTTCCCGCGTATCGGATACCGGAATCGGAAGTTCCCAGAATTCAAATTGAACGCAGCAGCCAATGAGGAATGAATGAAAGTGTGGGCACATCCTGTTTAGCATGGTGGGCATGTAAGTACTGGCAAGGCTTGGATTGGCTGCTGAAATGATGTCACTCTGCACTATAAAAAAGCGCTGCCGCCATTTTGCGCTCACTCTGCTGTGATTTCAGTTAGGGACAGGACGCTGTGTTCTAACTGAGGGCCAGTTGAGCTAGCTAATTGCTTTATTTTCCTTTCCAAAGGCTAATTTAGCAAAACGCTGTGTGTTCTTCACTGTTCACCTTGCTCTTGCCTTGCAGCGCTGTTTTAACAGCGTTCTGCAAGGTCTCTGTGTGTGTGTGTGTGTGCAGCTCACTCTGTAGTCTGTGTGCAGCCATATACCCGGTTGTATTCAGCTCAGGGGGGGTTCACACTGCCTCACACAGTTGTTCTTTTTTGCTCTTAGTGCAGCCTGCTGCACATTTTTTCTCAAATTTCCTATTAGTGTTTTTCCACCAGTCTCCAGCTCTATTGTGGAAAAACACTACATAGGATAACCTAGAGGGGGGTTTTTGGGCCTTGCAGCGCCGTTTACGGCTGTCTGCACGGTCTCCGTGTGAGCCCAGCTCGCCCTGTAGTCTGTGTGCAGCCATAGCCGGTTGGATTCAGCTCAGGGTTCGTTACTGGCTCATACCTTGAGAAAAATTTTCCTTTTTTTCAAATAGTGCAGCCTGTTTAAAATTTGAAAAAAAAAATTCCTATTAGTGTCTTTCCACTCGTATCCAGCTAAATAGTGGAAAAACACTATATAGGATAACCTAGAGGAGGGTTTTTTGGCCTTGCAGCGCCGTTTACGGCTGTCTGCACGGTCTCCGTGTGAGCCCAGCTCGCCCTGTAGTCTGTGTGCAGCCATAGCCGGTTGGATTCAGCTCAGGGTTCGTTACTGGCTCATACCTTGAGAAAAATTTTCCTTTTTTTCAAATAGTGCAGCCTGTTTAAAATTTGAAAAAAAAAATTCCTATTAGTGTCTTTCCACTCGTATCCAGCTAAATAGTGGAAAAACACTATATAGGATAACCTAGAGGAGGGTTTTTTGGCCTTGCAGCGCCGTTTACGGCTGTCTGCACGGTCTCCGTGTGAGCGCAGCTCGCCCTGTAGTCTGTGTGCAGCCATAGCCGGTTGGATTCAGCTCAGGGTGCGTTACTGCCTCATACCTTGAAAAACAATTTCCTTTTTTTCAAATAGTGCAGCCAGTTTAAAATTTGAAAAAAAAAATTCCTATTAGTGTCTTTCCACTTGTATCCAGCTAAATAGTGGAAAAACACTATATAGGATAACCTAGAGGAGGGTTTCTTGGCCTTGCAGCGCCGTTTACGGCTGTCTGCACGGTCTCCGTGTGATTTAAACTAGCTCTGTAGCCCGATCTGCACCAAAAAAAAGGTTAAGTTCACCAAACACAACTTACACTTGTGTAGGCCACATTTGAAAAATAATAAAGTTTAGTCCACAATTTACAACATTAGTGTTTCTTACACCTGTTAGGAGGAGCATTACAGGAATAAGCACACTAAGGCCTTAGTACTTTTCTGCTTATCTTTATCTGTCAACCAAGATGAAGAGGGCAGGGAGTAAGGCACGTGGGCGTGGGCGCGGAGCAGGGAGAGGAGCAGGGAGAGGACGTGGTGATTCTGTGCCTGCTGCGGGCGCCGGTGACTCGTCGTCACTCAGTTTCAGCAGGGAACAGTCCTTCATGCGCAGCTTTGTCGGAGAGCGCCGTGCACCGCTGCTGCGTGAAGACCAAATTGAAGCCGTTGTCGGGTGGATGGCAGCTAACGCCTCGGCATCGACTTCAGTTAGTGCCACATCCTCTCAGGCACAGAGCACTGGAGAGCAGCCATCTGTCTCTTCACCACCTGCCAAATTGGCCAGGCAGTCAGAGAGCCCAGGACAGGAGCCGTCTCTACTTCTGTTCTCTGAATCTCTTGGCTTGGAAACAGGGGGCCAGCCAAGCAGCATTGGAGAAATGGAAGAAGAGGCAGTGTGCAGTGATGCCCAACACCTTTTTCTCTCTGACTCTGAAGAGGCAGGTGGGCCAGTGCCTCCGGTGACCACAGCGCAGTACGCATCTGATGATGAAACTCAGGTGCCGCTTTCTCGTGCGTACTGTGCTGCTGAGACTACCCAGGAGGAGCAGTTGGTGGCAGAGGGTAGTGGAGATGATGAGGTCCTTGACCCATCGTGGCGTGAGGAACAGGAAGGTGGTGGGAGCAGCTCAGAGGAAGAGCTTCCTCTTACGGGCCAAAGAGGGAGAGGGAGGGGGAAGACTGCGGAGCCTGGAGCCTCCACTTTGGCACCCGTTAGGAGCCTGTCTCTTTCCAAAGCCAAAAAGGGCGCTCCCAAGACTTGCAGTGCCTGGTCCTTTTTTGACACAGTTGCAGATGACATTTGTTTTGTCAAATGCAAGCTGTGTCATCATAAAGTAAAAAGAGGGAAAAATGTCAGCAACCTCAATACCACAAATATGTGGAAACATGTGCGGACCAGGCACGCGGTGGAGTTACAGAAACACACTGAAGATGTAGGCCAACCAACAGCGGCAGCTACCACCTCTTCAGCTCGTGTTGCCTCTTCCTCCAGCTCACGCACAGCTGGTTTGGCTTCCTCCCAGAGACCTTGTGTAATTCCACCCACAGCACCACCTTCCCAGTCATCCTCACACTCCCAGTCTACTCTACAGCCATCGGTAGTACAGGCATGGGAGAAAAGGCGGGCATTCTCGGCCAACCACCCCCGAGCACAGGCTCTGAATGCAGGCATTGCCAAACTGTTGTCCCTGGAAATGCTCTCGTTCAGGCTGGTGGAGACTGACAGCTTCCGTGACTTGATGGCATTGGCAGTCCCACAGTACAAGGTGCCCAGCCGCTTTTACTTCAGCAGGCAGGCTGTCCCTGCCCTGCACAGGCATGTTGAGGCAAACATAAAACATGCGCTACTGAACGCCGTCAGTAGCAAGGTCCACCTCACCACCGATGCGTGGACCAGTCAGCATGGACAGGGGCGATATGTTTCCCTCACTGCCCATTGGGTTAATGTTGTTGAGCCAGGTACAGATCGTGCGAGTGGCGCAGGACGTGTCCTGCCCACTCCAAGGATTGCAGGAATCCAGTCTGTACGCATCGACTCCTCCTCTTACACCAGTTCCTCTGATTCCTCTCTGCAGGATCCGTCACAGTCCACCTCCACATGGACCCGTGAACGTTTACCTATGACCGACATGAGCACAGCCGTGGCCAAACGCCAGCAGGCCGTCTTGAAACTAGTTTCATTGGGGCATCGAAGCCACACAGCGCAGGAGCTCTGGAATGCCATCAAGCAGGAGAGCGATGTGTGGTTACTGCCAGCGAATCTCCAGCCAGGCATGGTAGTGTGTGACAATGGCCGAAATCTGGTGGCAGCTTTGGCCCTTGGCAACCTCACTCACATCCCATGTCTGGCACATGTGCTCAATTTGGTTGTGCAGAGTTTTCTGAGGGACTATCCGGATCTTGATGCCCTGCTGCACAAGGTCCGCCTAGAGTGTGCTCACTTGCGGCGTTCCAGCTTGGCCAGATCCCGCATTGCTGCTCTGCAGCGCCGATTCCGCCTTCCGGAACACCGCATCATATGTGACCTACCTACCCGGTGGAATTCCACGTTACATATGTTGGAGCGGTTGTGTGAGCAGCAGCAAGCAGTTATGGAGTACCAGCTGCATCAGGCGCAAAGAAGTCGCAGTCAGCGCCGATCAGACTTCACAACCACAGAGTGGGCCACTATGAAGGACGTCTGCCAGGTTTTGCGTCCTTTTGATTATTCCACGCGGATGGCAAGTGCAGATGATGCACTAGTCAGCATGACTGTCCCCCTTATCTGCCTGCTTCAGCAAACTTTGCAAGGGTTAAGGGATGATGTGGTGGAAGAGGTGGAGGATGAGGAGTCACCTTTTCCATCAGCTTCTGGAGAGTCAGCGCCACGTGGTTCCTCACAAAGGGGTACGCAGGGGCCAATTTGTGAGGAGGATGAGGAGGAGTCAATGGAGGAGGAAGAGCTCCGTCCAGAGGAGGGAGCGACACAATTGTCCAGTGGTCAGTGTGTACAGCGAGGGTGGGGTGATGACGAGCGGGCAGAGATCATGTCTCAAGCAGGGGACAGCGTTTCTGGGCCGGTTGGCACTCTGCAGCACATGGTGGATTTCATGCTGCAGTGCCTGAGAAACGACCGCCGCATCGACCACATTCTCAACATGCCTGATTATTGGGTGTTCACCCTCCTCGATCCTCGCTACCGGGACAACGTCCAAAACCTCATCCCTGCGTTGACCCGGGAGCGTAAATTGCGGGAGTACCACGACACACTGGTGAATTCCATCATCTTCTCCTGTCCAACTGAGAGGAGTGCTGCTAGTGCTTTACAAAGCAGCTCAGTGCGTCGAGGCAGTGGGGGAGGCTCTGCCCAAAGAGGGAGCAGAAGCAGTGCCTCTGCCCAAGGCAAGCCCAGTATGGCACAACTCTGGCACACTTTTGTGTGCCCGCCCCAAATGTCTACACCATCACCGGCGGCTCCAGTCAGCAGGAGGCAACGGTTCCGTCAGATGGTGACAGACTACATGGCTTGCCCTCTTACTGTACTCCCAGACGGCTCTTCCCCGTTCAAGTTTTGGGTCTCTAAGCTGGATACATGGCCAGAGCTAAGCCAGTATGCATTGGAGGTGCTGGCTTGCCCTGCGGCTAGTGTCTTATCGGAACGTGTCTTTAGTGCCGCAGGTGGTGTACTAACAGACCGTCGCATGCGACTATCCTCCGATAACGTTGACCGGCTTACTTTCCTGAAAATGAACCAGGCCTGGATCTCGCAGGAATTTGCCACTCCTCTGCCTGATTAAGTAATTGGGTGTCATCCAGGTCTCCTGCTGTGTTCATCTTTCTACCACCTGAACTGCTATTCCTGGGCTCCAACACCGCCAGTTGCGGCTCAGAAGTGCAGGCTGCACAGTAAAAACATACGACCCAGTGTTATTGGGTTTCAGTAACGTCAGCTGATCCCCAGCTGTGTAGCCGGCAATGTGTCCTGCGACCGCCACGCTGGCACAACAACCTAAATGTAAGGGAACCTGTCCCCCCCCCCCCCGTCGTTTGTTACTGAAAGAGCCATCTTGTGCAGCAGTAATGCTGCACAAGGAAAAGGTAGCTCTTTTTTTTTAGCTCTTTGCACACGCAGAACTTAACACTTATAAAATGTGTTCACTGATACCGTTATACCGTCCCGGAGCTGGGACTTTCCTTCGTAATGTGACGCAGCACAGCCGTCATTCCTACCCCCTTGGTGCCATGCGCTGCCTCCTCAGCGTTGTTTTAAGCTGTCACGGAGCCTGCGCTGTTCTGTTATCCCTTGGGCATGCCCTATTTGCGCTGCCTGTCTTCTGACATAATTTGGTGTCAGGCTGGCTGCGCCTGTGCGGCCGCGGTGCCCGAGATCCCGCCTCGCAGTGTCTTCTGATTGAGTCACACTGCGGGCCTGGGATCCATGGGCATGCGCAGTGCATATCTTCCCCTCGGGCTCTCGCTCATTTCCCTCCGCCTTCTTTAGACTGTGCGCCGTCAGCTGATCCCTAGCATGCCACGGCCGTGACACCGCACAGTCTGAAGAAGAGGGAAGGAGGGGAGTGAGAGTCGAGGTTATGCACTGTGCATGCCCATGGTTCCAAGGCCCGCAGTGGGATTACGTTAGATGAGACTGCGAGGTGGGATCTGGAGCAGCGTGGACGCACAGGCACTGACAGCCTGACACCAAATTATGTCAGAAGACAGGCAGCGCTAATTGGGCATGGCCAAGGGCTAACAGAACAGCGCAGGCTCCGTGGCAGCTTAAAACAACGCTGAGGAGGCAGCGCACGGCATCAAGGGGATAGGAATGACAGCTGTGCTGTGTCCCATTACGAAGGAAATTCGCACCTCCGGAACGGTTTAACGGTATAAAGGGACACATTTTTAGTGTTTACTTCGGTGTTTGCAAGGAGCATAATTAAAAGAGCAACCTTTTCCTTTTGCATCCTTAGTGCTGCACAACATGGCTCTTTCAGCTACAAACGTCTTGGGGGGGGGGGTTAAAGGTTTCCTTTCAACTTGCTCCAATCAGGCTTCGGCCTACACTCTGTTCCTCTGCTCCTCCTGCTGTCCCTGGGCTCTAACACCGCCAGTTGGTGCCTGGAAGTGCTGTGTGCACAGTCAACAGTCGCTCCTCTGTTATTGGGGTTCAGTAACGTCAGCTGATCCCCAGCTGTGTGTGCGGCAATACCTCCAATCTGCTCCTCCTGCTGTCCCTGGGCTCTAACACCGCCAGTTGGTGCCTGGAAGTGCTGTGTGCACAGTCAACAGTCGCTCCTCTGTTATTGGGGTTCAGTAACGTCAGCTGATCCCCAGCTGTGTGTGCGGCAATACCTCCAATCTGCTCCTCCTGCTGTCCCTGGGCTCTAACACCGCCAGTTGGTGCCTGGAAGTGCTGTGTGCACAGTCAACAGTCGCTCCTCTGTTATTGGGGTTCAGTAACGTCAGCTGATCCCCAGCTGTGTATCCGGCAACGTGTCATGCGACCGCCACGCTGGCACAACTAAAATGTAAGGGGACCTGTCCCCCCCCCCCCCTAGGCGTTTGTTACTGAAAGAGCCACCATGTGCAGCACTAATACTGCACAAGGGAAAGGTCGCTCTTGAAATTATGCTCCTTGCAAACGCTGAACTACACACTCATGTAATGTGTCCCCTCACACCGTCCAACCGTCCCGGAGGTGGGACTTTCCTTTGTAATGTGACACAGCACAGCCGTCATTGCTACCCCCTTGGCACCGTGCGCTGCCTCCTTAGCGTTGTTTGATTCCGTCATGGACCCTGCGCTGTTATGTTATCCCTTGGCCATGCACAGTTTGCGCTGCCCGTCCTCTGACATCATTTGTTGTCGTCCTGGCTGCGCCTGTGCGTCCACGCTGCCCGAAATCACACCTCGCAGTGTCGTCTAATGTGATCCCACAGTGGGCCTGGTATCCATGGCCATGCGCAGTGCATATACTAGCCTCTCACTCCCCTTCTTCACGCTTCTTCAGACTAGGCGGCGTCAGCTGATCCCTAATAGCATGCCACGGCCGTGACGCCGCACAGTCTGAAGAAGCAGGAAGGAGGTGAGTGAGAGGCGATGATATGCACTGCGCATGCCCATGGATCCCTGGCCCGCAGTGGGACTACATTAGATGACACTGCAAGGTTGGATCTCGGGCAGCTTGGACGCACAGGCACTGCCAGCCTGACACCTACATGATGTCAGAAGACGGGCACCGCTAACTGTGCATGGCCAAGGGATAACATTACAGTGCGGGCTCCGTGACAGAACCAAACAACGTTGAGGAGGTGGTGCCCGGCACCAAGGGGGTTGGAATGACGGCTGTGCTGTGTCACATTACAAAGGAAAGTCCCACTTCCGGGATGGTTTGACGGTGTGAGGGGACACATTATATGAGTGTGTACTTCAGCGTTTGCAAGGAGCATAATTTTCGGAGCCACCATTTTCCATGTGCAGTATTACTGCTGTACAAGATGGCTCTTTCAGCAACAAATGCCTGGGGGGGGGGGTTAAAGGTTCCCTTTCAACTTGCTCCACTGCAGGCTTCGGCCTACACTCTGCTCCTCTTTGATTCCCTGGGTTTCAACACTGTCAGTTGCCACCTGGAAGTGTTGTCTACACAGAAAAAAACACTAGGTGATGTGTCAGTGGGGTTCAGCACCGCCAGCTGTTCCCCTGCTGTGTAGTCGGCAACGTGTCCAGCACAAGCCACGCTGGCACAACAGAACAAAAGCTGCCACCAGTGCAGGCTTCGGCCTACACTCTGCTCCTCTCCTCCTCCTGCTGACCCTGGGCTCAAACACCGCTAGTTTTTGCCCGGAAGTGCTAGCTGCACAGAGAAAAACACCAGCCAATGTGTTAGTGGGGTTCAGCAACGCCAGCTGTTCCCCTGCTGTGTAGCCGGCAACGTGACCTGCAAACGCCATGCAGGCACAGGAACTGAAATTAAAAGGGAACCTGGCCCCACCCCCCCAGGTGTTTCTATGTATAACAGCCACCTAGTACAGCAGTACTGCTGCATTTGTACAAGGTGGCTGACTTTTTCTCCTTGCCCACGTGGAACTCAACACGTACAAAATGTGTCTCATTGAGACCATTCCACTGTCCCTGAGGTGTGACTTTCCTTTGTAATGATACGCAGCACCCCCCTTGGTAGCGTTTCCCGTCTTTTGTCATCATGGTTAGCTGGCTGCGCCTGTGCATCCGCCCTGCTAGAAACAACGCCCCTCGTTGTCATATTTATTTTGTCAGCGAGGGTGTGGTTTATGGGCACGAGCAGTGCATATGTTCGCCTGTCTTAACTCATCTCCTTCCGCCTTCTTCAGACTGTGCGGCCTCCTGGCCGTGGTAGGCGATAAGGGATCAGCTGAGGCCGCCCAGTCTGGAGCCGGTGTAAGGACATGTGTAAGCGGCAAACCTATTTACTGCACAAGGCCACGAATCCCAGCCACGTAGTGTGATTGTTTGAAAACACACTGTGGGTCTGGGATTCATGTCCATCGCTAACCGCAACGGCCGACATGAAATGAGGTCAGAAGACAGGAAGCGCTCACAGCGCATGGCCAAGGGATCACAATAGCGCAGACTCCTGTACAGCAAATAACAACGCTCAGGAATCTGCGCCCAGTACCTAGGTGCAAATTTTGACACCTGTGCTGCGTCTCGTTAAAAAGACAAGTCACGCCTCCACAACTGTTTGACAGTATAATGGGCTAAATAGTGTACGTGTTTTAGTCAGCGTGTGCAAGGAGCAAAACAAATAGAGCAACCTTTTACTTGTGCAGCATTAATGCTGCACAAGGTGTGGCTCTTGTACCTTGCAACACCTGAGGGGGGGGTTAAAGGTAACCTTTGAAATTGGTTCAACTAGGCTTCGGCCTACACTCTGCTCCTCTACTCCTCCTGCTGACCCTGGGCTCAAACAGCGCTAGTTTTTGCCCGGAAATGCTAGCTGCACAGAGAAAAACACCAGCCAATGTGTTAGTGGGGTTCAGCACCGCCAGCTGTTCCCCCGCTGTGTAGCCGGCATCGTGTCCAGCAAAAGCCACGCTGGCACAACCGACCAAAAGCTGCCACCAGTGCAGGCTTCGGCCTACACTTTGCTCCTCTCCTCCTCCTGCTGACCCTGGGCTCAAACAACGCCAGTTTCTGCCCGGACATGCTAGCTGCACAGAGAAAAACACCAGCCAATGTGTTAGTGGGGTTCAGCACCGCCTGCTGTTCCCCCGCTGTGTAGCCGGCATCGTGTCCAGCACAAGCCACGCTGGCACAACCGACCAAAAGCTGCCACCAGTGCAGGCTTCGGCCTACACTTTGCTCCTCTCCTCCTCCTGCTGACCCTGGGCTCAAACAACGCCAGTTTCTGCCCGGACATGCAATCTGCACAGAGAAAAACACCAGTCAATGTGTCAGTGGGGTTCAGCAACGCCAGCTGTTCCCCTGCTGTGTAGCTTGCAACGTGACCTGCAAACGCCACGCAGGCACATGAACTGAAATTGAAGGGAGCCTGCCCCCCACCCACAGGTGTTTCTATGTATATCAGCCACCTTGTACAGCAGTACTGCTGCATTTGTACGAGGTGGCTGACTTTTTCTCCTTGCCCACGTGGAACTCAACACGTACAAAATGTGTCTCATTAGAGACCATTACAATGTCCCTGAGGTGTGACTTTCCTTTGTAATGACACGCAGCACCACCCTTGTTAGCGCTGCCCGTCTTTTGACATCATTGGTTAGCTGGCTGCGCCTGTGCATCTCCCCTGCTCGAAACAACGGCCCTCGGTGTCTTATTTTTTTGGACAGCGAGGGTGTGATTGATGGGCATGTGCAGTGCATATGTTTGCCTGTGTTCACTCATCTCCTTCCGCCTTCTTCAGACTGGGTGTCCTCATGGCCGCGGCAGGCGATAAGGGATCAGATGAGGCCGCCCAGTCTGAAGCAGGTGTAAGGACATGTGTGAGCGGCAAACATATTTAGTGCACCAGGGCACGAATCCCAGCACCGCAGTGTGATTTTTTAAAAACACACTGTGGGTCTGGGATTCATGTCCATCGCTAACCGCAACGGCCGACATGAAATGAGGTCAGAAGACAGGAAGCGCTCACAGCGCATGGCCAAGGGATCACAATAGCGCAGACTCCTGTACAGCAAATAACAACGCTCAGGAATCTGCGCCCAGTACCTAGGTGCAAATTTTGACACCTGTGCTGCGTCTCGTTAAAAAGACAAGTCACGCCTCCACAACTGTTTGACAGTATAATGGGCTAAATAGTGTACGTGTTTTAGTCAGCGTGTGCAAGGAGCAAAACAAATAGAGCAACCTTTTACTTGTGCAGCATTAATGCTGCACAAGGTGTGGCTCTTGTACCTTGCAACACCTGAGGGGGGGGTTAAAGGTAACCTTTGAAATTGGTTCAACTAGGCTTCGGCCTACACTCTGCTCCTCTACTCCTCCTGCTGACCCTGGGCTCAAACACCGCTAGTTTTTGCCCGGAAATGCTAGCTGCACAGAGAAAAACACCAGCCAATGTGTTAGTGGGGTTCAGCACCGCCAGCTGTTCCCCTGCTGTGTAGTCGGCAACGTGTCCAGCACAAGCCACGCTGGCACAACCGACCAAAAGCTGCCACCAGTGCAGGCTTCGGCCTACACTTTGCTCCTCTCCTCCTCCTGCTGACCCTGGGCTCAAACAACGCCAGTTTCTGCCCGGACATGCTAGCTGCACAGAGAAAAACACCAGCCAATGTGTTAGTGGGGTTCAGCACCGCCTGCTGTTCCCCCGCTGTGTAGCCGGCATCGTGTCCAGCACAAGCCACGCTGGCACAACCGACCAAAAGCTGCCACCAGTGCAGGCTTCGGCCTACACTTTGCTCCTCTCCTCCTCCTGCTGACCCTGGGCTCAAACAACGCCAGTTTCTGCCCGGACATGCTAGCTGCACAGAGAAAAACACCAGCCAATGTGTTAGTGGGGTTCAGCAACGCCAGCTGTTCCCCTGCTGTGTAGCTTGCAACGTGACCTGCAAACGCCACGCAGGCACATGAACTGAAATTGAAGGGAGCCTGCCCCCCACCCACAGGTGTTTCTATGTATATCAGCCACCTTGTACAGCAGTACTGCTGCATTTGTACGAGGTGGCTGACTTTTTCTCCTTGCCCACGTGGAACTCAACACGTACAAAATGTGTCTCATTAGAGACCATTACAATGTCCCTGAGGTGTGACTTTCCTTTGTAATGACACGCAGCACCCCCATTGTTAGCGCTGCCCGTCTCCTGACATCATTGGTTGGCTGGCTGTGCCTGTGCGTCCCCCCTGCCCGACACAACGCCCCCCGTTGTCTCATATATTTTGACTGCGAGGGTGTGATTGATGGGCACGAGCAGTGCATATGTTCCCCTGTTTTCACTCCCCTCCTTCCGCCTTCTTCTGACTGTGCGGCCTCATGGCCGCGGCATGCGATAAGGGATCAGCTGAGGCCGCCCAGTCTGAAGCAGGTGTAAGGACATGTGTGAGCGGCGAACATATTTACTGCACAAGGCCACGAATCCCAGCACCGCAGTGTGACTTTAGGAAAAGCCACTGTGGGTCTGGGATTTATGGCCATCGTTAACCGCACCGGCCAACATGAAATGAGGTCATGAGACGGCCTGCACTAACAGGGTATTGCCAAGGGATAACACAAGAGCGCAGACTCCTGTACAGCAAATAACAACGCTCAGGAATCTGCGCCCAGTACCTAGGTGCAAATTTTGACACCTGTGCTGCGTCTCGTTAAAAAGACAAGTCACGCCTCCACAACTGTTTGACAGTATAATGGGCTAAATAGTGTACGTGTTTAATTCAGCGTGTGCAAGGAGCAAAATTAAATAGAGCAACCTTTGACTTGTGCATCATTAATGCTGTTCAAGGTGTGGCTCTTGTACCTTGCAACACCTGAGGGGGGGGTTAAAGGTAACCTTTGAAATTGGTTCAACTAGGCTTCGGCCTACACTCTGCTCCTCTACTCCTCCTGCTGACCCTGGGCTCAAACACCGCTAGTTTTTGCCCGGAAATGCTAGCTGCACAGAGAAAAACACCAGCCAATGTGTTAGTGGGGTTCAGCACCGCCAGCTGTTCCCCTGCTGTGTAGTCGGCAACGTGTCCAGCACAAGCCACGCTGGCACAACAGAACAAAAGCTGCCACCAGTGCAGGCTTCGGCCTACACTTTGCTCCTCTCCTCCTCCTCCTGCTGACCCTGGGCTCTAACACCGCTAGTTTTTGCCCGGACATGCAATCTGCACAGAGAAAAACACCAGTCAATGTGTCAGTGGGGTTCAGCAACGCCAGCTGTTCCCCTGCTGTGTAGCTTGCAACGTGACCTGCAAACGCCACGCAGGCACATGAACTGAAATTGAAGGGAGCCTGCCCCCCACCCCCCCAGGTGTTTCTATGTATATCAGCCACCTTGTACAGCAGTACTGCTGCATTTGTACGAGGTGGCTGACTTTTTCTCCTTGCCCACGTGGAACTCAACACGTACAAAATGTGTCTCATTAGAGACCATTACAATGTCCCTGAGGTGTGACTTTCCTTTGTAATGACACGCAGCACCCCCATTGTTAGCGCTGCCCGTCTCCTGACATCATTGGTTGGCTGGCTGTGCCTGTGCGTCCCCCCTGCCCGACACAACGCCCCCCGTTGTCTCATATATTTTGACTGCGAGGGTGTGATTGATGGGCACGAGCAGTGCATATGTTCCCCTGTTTTCACTCCCCTCCTTCCGCCTTCTTCTGACTGTGCGGCCTCATGGCCGCGGCATGCGATAAGGGATCAGCTGAGGCCGCCCAGTCTGAAGCAGGTGTAAGGACATGTGTGAGCGGCGAACATATTTACTGCACAAGGCCACGAATCCCAGCACCGCAGTGTGACTTTAGGAAAAGCCACTGTGGGTCTGGGATTTATGGCCATCGTTAACCGCACCGGCCAACATGAAATGAGGTCATGAGACGGCCTGCACTAACAGGGTATTGCCAAGGGATAACACAAGAGCGCAGACTCCTGTACAGCAAATAACAACGCTCAGGAATCTGCGCCCAGTACCTAGGTGCAAATTTTGACACCTGTGCTGCGTCTCGTTAAAAAGACAAGTCACGCCTCCACAACTGTTTGACAGTATAATGGGCTAAATAGTGTACGTGTTTAATTCAGCGTGTGCAAGGAGCAAAATTAAATAGAGCAACCTTTGACTTGTGCATCATTAATGCTGTTCAAGGTGTGGCTCTTGTACCTTGCAACACCTGAGGGGGGGGGTTAAAGGTAACCTTGGAAATTGGTTCAACTAGGCTTCGGCCTACACTCTGCTCCTCTACTCCTCCTGCTGACCCTGGGCTCAAACACCGCTAGTTTTTGCCCGGAAATGCTAGCTGCACAGAGAAAAACACCAGCCAATGTGTTAGTGGGGTTCAGCACCGCCAGCTGTTCCCCCGCTGTGTAGCCGGCATCGTGTCCAGCACAAGCCACGCTGGCACAACCGACCAAAAGCTGCCACCAGTGCAGGCTTCGGCCTACACTTTGCTCCTCTCCTCCTCCTCCTGCTGACCCTGGGCTCTAACACCGCTAGTTTTTGCCCGGACATGCAATCTGCACAGAGAAAAACACCAGTCAATGTGTCAGTGGGGTTCAGCAACGCCAGCTGTTCCCCTGCTGTGTAGCTTGCAACGTGACCTGCAAACGCCACGCAGGCACATGAACTGAAATTGAAGGGAGCCTGCCCCCCACCCCCCCAGGTGTTTCTATGTATAACAGCCACCTTGTACAGCAGTACTGCTGCATTTGTACGAGGTGGCTGACTTTTTCTCCTTGCCCACGTGGAACTCAACACGTACAAAATGTGTCTCATTAGAGACCATTACAATGTCCCTGAGGTGTGACTTTCCTTTGTAATGACACGCAGCACCACCCTTGTTAGCGCTGCCCGTCTTTTGACATCATTGGTTAGCTGGCTGCGCCTGTGCATCTCCCCTGCTCGAAACAACGCCCCTCGGTGTCTTATTTTTTTGGACAGCGAGGGTGTGATTGATGGGCATGTGCAGTGCATATGTTTGCCTGTGTTCACTCATCTCCTTCCGCCTTCTTCAGACTGGGTGTCCTCATGGCCTCGGCAGGCGATAAGGGATCAGATGAGGCCGTCCAGTCTGAAGCAGGTGTAAGGACATGTGTGAGCGGCAAACATATTTACTGCACCAGGGCACGAATCCCAGCACCGCAGTGTGATTTTTTAAAAACACACTGTGGGTCTGGGATTCATGTCCATCGCTAACCGCAACGGCCAACATGAAATGAGGTCATAAGACAGGAAGCGCTCACAGCGCATGGCCAAAGGATCACAAGAGCGCAGACTCCTGTACAGCAACTAACAACGCTCAGGAAGCTGCGCCCATGCAAAAAGGTGTTTTCGACACCTGTGCTGCTTTTCTTTAAAAAGACAAGTCACGCCTCCACTACTGTTAAACAGTATAATGGGCTAAATAGTCTACGTGTTGCATTCAGCTTGTGCAAGTAGACAAATTAATAGAGCAACCTTTTACTTGTGCAGCATTAATGCTGCAGAAGGAGTGGCTCTTGTTCTTTGTAACACCTGAGGGGGGGTTAAAGGTAACCTTTGAAATTGGTTCAACTAGGCTTCGGCCTACACTTTGCTCCTCTCCTCCTCCTCCTGCTGACCCTGGGCTCTAACAACGCTAGTTTTTGCCCGGAAATGCTAGCTGCACAGAG
>NW_027193702.1:0-39253 GCF_032444005.1 Ranitomeya imitator | reverse complement strand
CAACCCTAAGTGCAACCCTATCCCTAAGTGCAACCCTAAGTGCAACCCTATCCCTAAGTGCAACCCTGAGTGCAACCGTAAGTGCAACCCTAAGTGCAACCCTATCCCTAAGTGCAACCCTATCCCGAAGTGCAACCCTATCCCTAAGTACAACCCTGAGTGCAACCCTATCCCTAAGTGCAACCCTATCCCTAAGTGCAACCCTATCCCTAAGTGCAACCCTAAGTGCAACCCTATCCCTAAGTGCAACCCTAAGTGCAACCCTATCCCTAAGTGCAACCCTAAGTGCAACCCTATCCCTAAGTGCAACCCTGAGTGCAACCGTAAGTGCAACCCTATCCCTAAGTGCAACCCTATCCCTAAGTGCAACCCTATCCCTAAGTGCAACCCTGAGTGCAACCCTATCCCTAAGTGCAACCCTAAGTGGAACCCTATCCCTAAGTGCAACCCTATCCCTAAGTGCAACCCTATCCATAAGTGCAACCCTATCCCTGAGTGCAACCCTGAGTGCAACCCTAAGGTCAACCCTATCCCTAAGTGCAACCCTAAGGTCAACCCTATCCCTAAGTGCAACCCTAAGTGCAACCCTATCCCTAAGTGCAACCCTATCCCTAAGTGCAACCCTATCCCTAAGTGCAACCCTATCCCTGAGTGCTACCCTGAGTGCAACCCTAAGTGCAACCCTATCCCTAAGTGCAACCCTAAGTGCAACCCTAAGTGCAACCCTATCCTAAGTGCAACCCTATCCCTAAGTGCAACCCTATCCCTAAGTGCAACCCTAAGTGCAACCCTAAGTGCAACCCTATCCCTAAGTGCAACCGTATCCCTAAGTGCAACCCTATCCCTAAGTGCAACCCTATCCCTAAGTGCAACCCTAAGTGCAACCCTATCCCTAAGTGCAACCCTATCCATAAGTGCAACCCTAAGTGCAACCCTATCCCTAAGTGCAACCCTATCCCTAAGTGCAACCCTATCCCTAAGTGCAACCCTATCCCTAAGTGCAACCCTAAGTGCAACCCTATCCCTAAGTGCAACCCTATCCCTAAGTGCAACCCTGAGTGCAACCCTAAGTGCAACCCTATCCCTAAGTGCAACCCTAAGTGCAACCCTATCCCTAAGTGCAACCCTAAGTGCAACCCTATCCCTTAGTGCAACCTTTAGTGCAACCCTAAGTGCAACCTAGTGCAACCAAGTGCAACCCTATCCCTAAGTGCAACCCTAAGTGCAACCCTATCCCTAAGTGCAACCCTAAGTGCAACCCTATCCCTAAGTGCAACCCTAAGTGCAACCCTATCCCTAAGTGCAACCCTAAGTGCAACCCTATCCCTAAGTGCAACCCTAAGTGCAACCCTAAGTGCAACCCTATCTCTAAGTGCAACCCTAAGTCCAACCCTATCCCTAAGTGCAACCCTGAGTGCAACCCTAAGTGTAACCCTATCCCTAAGTGCAACCCTAAATGCAACCCTATCCCTAAGTGCAACCCTAAGTGCAACCCTATCCCTAAGTGCAACCCTAAGTGCAACCCTATCCCTAAGTGCAACCCTATCCTTAAGTGCAACCCCTATCCCTAAGTGCAACCCTATCCCTAAGTGCAACCCTATACCTAAGTGCAACCCTATCCCTAAGTGCAACCCTGAGTGCAACCCTGAGTGCAACCCTAAGTGCAACCCTAAGTGCAACCCTATCCCTAAGTGCAACCCTAAGTGCAACCCTATCCCTAAGTGCAACCCTAAGTGCAACCGTAAGTGCAACCCTAAGTGCAACCGTAAGTGCAACCCTATCCCTAAGTGCAACCCTAAGTGCAACCCTATCTCTAAGTGCAACCCTAAGTGCAACCCTATCCCTAAGTGCAACCCTATCCCTAAGTGCAACCCTATCCCTAAGTGCAACCCTGAGTGCAACCCTAAGTGCAACCCTATCCCTAAGTGCAACCCTAAGTGCAACCCTATCCCTAAGTGCAACCCTAAGTGCAACCCTATCCCTAAGTGCAACCCTAAGTGCAACCCTAAGTGCAACCCTAAGTGCAACCCTATCCCTAAGTGCAACCCTAAGTGGAACCCTATCCCTAAGTGCAACCCTATCCCTAAGTGCAACCCTATCCCTAAGTGCAACCCTATCCCTGAGTGCTACCCTGAGTGCAACCCTAAGTGCAACCCTATCCCTAAATGCAACCCTAAGTGCAACCCTAAGTGCAACCCTAAGTGCAACCCTATCCCTAAGTGCAACCCTATCCCTAAGTGCAACCCTATCCCTAAGTGCAACCCTATCCCTGAGTGCAACCCTGAGTGCAACCCTAAGTGCAACCCTATCCCTAAGTGCAACCCTATCCCTAAGTGCAACCCTATCCATAAGTGCAACCCTAAGTGCAACCCTATCCCTAAGTGCAACCCTATCCCTAAGTGCAACCCTATCCCTAAGTGCAACCCTATCCCTAAGTGCAACCCTAAGTGCAACCCTATCCCTAAGTGCAACCCTATCCCTAAGTGCAACCCTGAGTGCAACCCTAAGTGCAACCCTATCCCTAAGTGCAACCCTAAGTGCAACCCTATCCCTAAGTGCAACCCTAAGTGCAACCCTATCCCTAAGTGCAACCCTATCCCTAAGTGCAACCCTATCCTTAAGTGCAACCCTAAGTGCAACCGTAAGTGCAACCCTAAGTGCAACCCTATCCCTAAGTGCAACCCTATCCCTAAGTGCAACCCTAAGTGCAACCCTAAGTGCAACCCTATCCCTAAGTGCAACCCTATCCCTAAGTGCAACCCTATCCCTAAGTGCAACCCTATCCATAAGTGCAACCCTAAGTGCAACCCTATCCCTAAGTGCAACCCTATCCCTAAGTGCAACCCTATCCCTAAGTGCAACCCTATCCCTAAGTGCAACCCTAAGTGCAACCCTATCCCTAAGTGCAACCCTAAGTGCAACCCTATCCCTTAGTGCAACCTTTAGTGCAACCCTAAGTGCAACCCTAAGTGCAACCCTATCCCTAAGTGCAACCCTAAGTGCAACCCTATCCCTAAGTGCAACCCTATCCCTAAGTGCAACCCTAAGTGCAACCGTAAGTGCAACCCTAAGTGCAACCCTATCCCTAAGTGCAACCCTATCCCTAAGTGCAACCCTAAGTGCAACCCTATCCCTAAGTGCAACCCTAAGTGCAACCCTATCCCTAAGTGCAACCCTAAGTGCAACCCTATCCCTAAGTGCAACCCTAAGTGCAACCCTAAGTGCAACCCTATCGCTAAGTGCAACCCTAAGTCCAACCCTATCCCTAAGTGCAACCCTGAGTGCAACCCTAAGTGCAACCCTATCCCTAAGTGCAACCCTAAGTGCAACCCTATCCCTAAGTGCAACCCTAAGTGCAACCCTATCCCTAAGTGCAACCCTAAGTGCAACCCTATCCCTAAGTGCAACCCTATCCTTAAGTGCAACCCTATCCCTAAGTGCAACCCTATCCCTAAGTGCAACCCTATCCCTAAGTGCAACCCTATCCCTAAGTGCAACCCTATCCCTAAGTGCAACCCTGAGTGCAACCCTGAGTGCAACCCTAAGTGCAACCCTAAGTGCAACCCTAAGTGCAACCCTATCCCTAAGTGCAACCCTAAGTGCAACCCTATCCCTAAGTGCAACCCTAAGTGCAACCGTAAGTGCAACCCTAAGTGCAACCGTAAGTGCAACCCTATCCCTAAGTGCAACCCTAAGTGCAACCCTATCCCTAAGTGCAACCCTATCCCTAAGTGCAACCCTATCCCTAAGTGCAACCCTGAGTGCAACCCTAAGTGCAACCCTATCCCTAAGTGCAACCCTAAGTGCAACCCTATCCCTAAGTGCAACCCTAAGTGCAACCCTATCCCTAAGTGCAACCCTAAGTGCAACCCTAAGTGCAACCCTAAGTGCAACCCTATCCCTAAGTGCAACCCTAAGTGGAACCCTATCCCTAAGTGCAACCCTATCCCTAAGTGCAACCCTATCCCTAAGTGCAACCCTATCCCTGAGTGCTACCCTGAGTGCAACCCTATCCCTAAGTGCAACCATAAGTGCAACCCTAAGTGCAACCCTATCCCTAAGTGCAACCCTATCCCTGAGTGCAACCCTATCTCTAAGTGCAACCCTAAGTGCAACCCTATCCCTAAGTGCAACCCTATCCCTAAGTGCAACCGAGTGCAACCCTAAGTGCAACCCTATCCCTAAGTGCAACCCTAAGTGCAACCCTATCCCTAAATGCAACCCTAAGTGCAACCCTTTCCCTAAGTGCAACCCTAAGTGCAACCCTAAGTGCAACCCTATCCCTAAGTGCAACCCTAAGTGGAACCCTATCCCTAAGTGCAACCCTATCCCTAAGTGCAACCCTATCCATAAGTGCAACCCTATCCCTGAGTGCAACCCTGAGTGCAACCCTAAGTGCAACCCTATCCCTAAGTGCAACCCTAAGTGCAACCCTATCCCTAAGTGCAACCCTAAGTGCAACCTCTAAGTGCAACCCTAAGTGCAACCCTATCCTTAAGTGCAACCCTAAGTGCAACCCTATCCCTAAGTGCAACCCTATCCCTAAGTGCAACCCTATCCCTAAGTGCAACCCTATCCCTGAGTGCAACCGAGTGCAACCCTAAGTGCAACCCTATCCCTAAGTGCAACCCTAAGTGCAACCCTATCCCTAAGTGCAACCCTAAGTGCAACCCTATCCCTAAGTGCAACCCTGAGTGCAACCGTAAGTGCAACCCTAAGTGCAACCCTATCCCTAAGTGCAACCCTATCCCGAAGTGCAACCCTATCCCTAAGTGCAACCCTAAGTGCAACCCTATCCCTAAGTGCAACCCTAAGTGCAACCCTATCCCTAAGTGCAACCCTGAGTGCAACCGTAAGTGCAACCCTATCCCTAAGTGCAACCCTATCCCTAAGTGCAACCCTATCCCTAAGTGCAACCCTGAGTGCAACCCTAAGTGCAACCCTATCCCTAAGTGCAACCCTAAGTGCAACCCTATCCCTAAGTGCAACCCTAAGTGCAACCCTAAGTGCAACCCTAAGTGCAACCCTATCCCTAAGTGCAACCCTATCCCTAAGTGCAACCCTATCCCTGAGTGCAACCCTATCCCTAAGTGCAACCCTATCCCTAAGTGCAACCCTATCCCTAAGTGCAACCCTAAGTGCAACCCTAAGTGCAACCCTATCCCTAAGTGCAACCCTATCCCTAAGTGCAACCCTATCCCTAAGTGCAACCCTATCCATAAGTGCAACCCTAAGTGCAACCCTATCCCTAAGTGCAACCCTATCCCTAAGTGCAACCCTATCCCTAAGTGCAACCCTATCCCTAAGTGCAACCCTAAGTGCAACCCTATCCCTAAGTGCAACCCTATCCCTAAGTGCAACCCTGAGTGCAACCCTAAGTGCAACCCTATCCCTAAGTGCAACCCTATCCCTAAGTGCAACCCTAAGTGCAACCCTATCCCTTAGTGCAACCTTTAGTGCAACCCTAAGTGCAACCCTAAGTGCAACCCTATCCCTAAGTGCAACCCTAAGTGCAACCCTATCCCTAAGTGCAACCCTATCCCTAAGTGCAACCCTATCCCTAAGTGCAACCCTAAGTGCAACCGTAAGTGCAACCCTAAGTGCAACCCTATCCCTAAGTGCAACCCTAACCCTAAGTGCAACCCTAAGTGCAACCCTAAGTGCAACCCTATCCCTAAGTGCAACCCTATCCCTAAGTGCAACCCTATCCCTAAGTGCAACCCTATCCCTAAGTGCAACCCTAAGTGCAACCCTATCCCTAAGTGCAACCCTATCCATAAGTGCAACCCTAAGTGCAACCCTATCCCTAAGTGCAACCCTATCCCTAAGTGCAACCCTATCCCTAAGTGCAACCCTATCCCTAAGTGCAACCCTAAGTGCAACCCTATCCCTAAGTGCAACCCTATCCCTAAGTGCAACCCTGAGTGCAACCCTAAGTGCAACCCTATCCCTAAGTGCAACCCTAAGTGCAACCCTATCCCTAAGTGCAACCCTAAGTGCAACCCTATCCCTTAGTGCAACCTTTAGTGCAACCCTAAGTGCAACCCTAAGTGCAACCCTATCCCTAAGTGCAACCCTAAGTGCAACCCTATCCCGAAGTGCAACCCTATCCCTAAGTGCAACCCTAAGTGCAACCGTAAGTGCAACCCTAAGTGCAATCCTATCCCTAAGTGCAACCCTATCCCTAAGTGCAACCCTAAGTGCAACCCTATCCCTAAGTGCAACCCTAAGTGCAACCGTAAGTGCAACCCTAAGTGCAACCCTATCCCTAAGTGCAACCCTAACCCTAAGTGCAACCCTAAGTGCAACCCTAAGTGCAACCCTATCCCTAAGTGCAACCCTATCCCTAAGTGCAACCCTATCCCTAAGTGCAACCCTATCCCTAAGTGCAACCCTAAGTGCAACCCTATCCCTAAGTGCAACCCTATCCATAAGTGCATCCATAAGTGCAACCCTATCCCTAAGTGCAACCCTATCCCTAAGTGCAACCCTATCCCTAAGTGCAACCCTATCCCTAAGTGCAACCCTAAGTGCAACCCTATCCCTAAGTGCAACCCTATCCCTAAGTGCAACCCTGAGTGCAACCCTAAGTGCAACCCTATCCCTAAGTGCAACCCTAAGTGCAACCCTATCCCTAAGTGCAACCCTAAGTGCAACCCTATCCCTTAGTGCAACCTTTAGTGCAACCCTAAGTGCAACCCTAAGTGCAACCCTATCCCTAAGTGCAACCCTAAGTGCAACCCTATCCCGAAGTGCAACCCTATCCCTAAGTGCAACCCTAAGTGCAACCGTAAGTGCAACCCTAAGTGCAATCCTATCCCTAAGTGCAACCCTATCCCTAAGTGCAACCCTAAGTGCAACCCTATCCCTAAGTGCAACCCTAAGTGCAACCCTATCCCTAAGTGCAACCCTAAGTGCAACCCTATCCCTAAGTGCAACCCTAAGTGCAACCCTAAGTGCAACCCTATCGCTAAGTGCAACCCTAAGTCCAACCCTATCCCTAAGTGCAACCCTGAGTGCAACCCTAAGTGCAACCCTATCCCTAAGTGCAACCCCTAAGTGCAACCCTATCCCTAAGTGCAACCCTAAGTGCAACCCTATCCCTAAGTGCAACCCTAAGTGCAACCCTATCCCTAAGTGCAACCCTAAGTGCAACCCTATCCCTAAGTGCAACCCTGAGTGCAACCGTAAGTGCAACCCTATCCTAAGTGCAACCCTATCCCTAAGTGCAACCCTATCCCTAAGTGCAACCCTATTCCTAAGTGCAACCCTGAGTGCAACCCTATCCCTAAGTGCAACCCTAAGTGGAACCCTATCCCTAAGTGCAACCCTATCCCTAAGTGCAACCCTATCCATAAGTGCAACCCTATCCCTGAGTGCAACCCTGAGTGCAACCCTAAGGTCAACCCTATCCCTAAGTGCAACCCTAAGTGCAACCCTATCCCTAAGTGCAACCCTATCCCTAAGTGCAACCCTATCCCTAAGTGCAACCCTATCCCTAAGTGCAACCCTATCCCTAAGTGCAACCCTATCCCTGAGTGCTACCCTGAGTGCAACCCTAAGTGCAACCCTATCCCTAAGTGCAACCCTAAGTGCAACCCTAAGTGCAACCCTATCCCTAAGTGCAACCCTATCCCTAAGTGCAACCCTATCCCTGAGTGCAACCCTGAGTGCAACCCTAAGTGCAACCCTATCCCTAAGTGCAACCCTAAGTGCAACCCTATCCCTAAGTGAAACCCTAAGTGCAACCCTGAGTGCAACCCTAAGTGCAACCCTAAGTGCAACCCTATCCCTAAGTGCAACCCTAAGTGCAACCCTATCCCTAAGTGCAACCCTATCCCTAAGTGCAACCCTATCCCTAAGTGCAACCCTATCCCTAAGTGCAACCCTAAGTGCAACCCTATCTCTAAGTGCAACCCTATCCATAAGTGCAACCCTAAGTGCAACCCTATCCCTAAGTGCAACCCTATCCCTAAGTGCAACCCTATCCCTAAGTGCAACCCTATCCCTAAGTGCAACCCTAAGTGCAACCCTATCCCTAAGTGCAACCCTATCCCTAAGTGCAACCCTGAGTGCAACCCTAAGTGCAACCCTATCCCTAAGTGCAACCCTAAGTGCAACCCTATCCCTAAGTGCAACCCTAAGTGCAACCCTATCCCTTAGTGCAACCTTTAGTGCAACCCTAAGTGCAACCCTATCCCTAAGTGCAACCCTAAGTGCAACCCTATCCCTAAGTGCAACCCTAAGTGCAACCCTATCTCTAAGTGCAACCCTAAGTCCAACCCTATCCCTAAGTGCAACCCTGAGTGCAACCCTAAGTGCAACCCTATCCCTAAGTGCAACCCTAAGTGCAACCCTATCCCTAAGTGCAACCCTAAGTGCAACCCTATCCCTAAGTGCAACCCTAAGTGCAACCCTATCCCTAAGTGCAACCCTAAGTGCAACCCTATCCCTAAGTGCAACCCTATCCCTAAGTGCAACCCTAAGTGCAACCCTATCCCTAAGTGCAACCCTAAGTGCAACCCTATCCCTAAGTGCAACCCTAAGTGCAACCCTAAGTGCAACCCTAAGTGCAACCCTATCCCTAAGTGCAACCCTATCCCTAAGTGCAACCCTGAGTGCAACCCTGAGTGCAACCCTAAGTGCAACCCTAAGTGCAACCCTAAGTGCAACCCTATCCCTAAGTGCAACCCTAAGTGCAACCCTATCCCTAAGTGCAACCCTAAGTGCAACCGTAAGTGCAACCCTAAGTGCAACCGTAAGTGCAACCCTATCCCTAAGTGCAACCCTATCCCTAAGTGCAACCCTATCCCTAAGTGCAACCCTAAGTGCAACCCTATCTCTAAGTGCAACCCTAAGTGCAACCCTATCCCTAAGTGCAACCCTATCCCTAAGTGCAACCCTATCCCTAAGTGCAACCCTGAGTGCAACCCTAAGTGCAACCCTATCCCTAAGTGCAACCCTAAGTGCAACCCTATCCCTAAGTGCAACCCTAAGTGCAACCCTATCCCTAAGTGCAACCCTAAGTGCAACCCTAAGTGCAACCCTAAGTGCAACCCTATCCCTAAGTGCAACCCTAAGTGGAACCCTATCCCTAAGTGCAACCCTATCCCTAAGTGCAACCCTATCCCTAAGTGCAACCCTATCCCTGAGTGCTACCCTGAGTGCAACCCTAAGTGCAACCCTATCCCTAAATGCAACCCTAAGTGCAACCCTAAGTGCAACCCTAAGTGCAACCCTATCCCTAAGTGCAACCCTATCCCTAAGTGCAACCCTATCCCTGAGTGCAACCCTGAGTGCAACCCTAAGTGCAACCCTATCCCTAAGTGCAACCCTAAGTGCAACCCTATCCCTAAGTGAAACCCTAAGTACAACCCTGAGTGCAACCCTAAGTGCAACCCTAAGTGCAACCCTATCCCTAAGTGCAACCCTAAGTGCAACCCTATCCCTAAGTGCAACCATAAGTGCAACCCTAAGTGCAACCCTATCCCTAAGTGCAACCCTATCCCTGAGTGCAACCCTATCCCTAAGTGCAACCCTAAGTGCAACCCTATCCCTAAGTGCAACCCTATCCCTAAGTGCAACCCTATCCCTAAGTGCAACCCTGAGTGCAACCCTAAGTGCAACCCTATCCCTAAGTGCAACCCTAAGTGCAACCCTATCCCTAAGTGCAACCCTAAGTGCAACCCTATCCCTAAGTGCAACCCTAAGTGCAACCCTAAGTGCAACCCTAAGTGCAACCCTATCCCTAAGTGCAACCCTAAGTGGAACCCTATCCCTAAGTGCAACCCTATCCCTAAGTGCAACCCTATCCCTAAGTGCAACCCTATCCCTGAGTGCTACCCTGAGTGCAACCCTAAGTGCAACCCTATCCCTAAATGCAACCCTAAGTGCAACCCTAAGTGCAACCCTAAGTGCAACCCTATCCCTAAGTGCAACCCTATCCCTGAGTGCAACCCTGAGTGCAACCCTAAGTGCAACCCTATCCCTAAGTGCAACCCTAAGTGCAACCCTATCCCTAAGTGAAACCCTAAGTACAACCCTGAGTGCAACCCTAAGTGCAACCCTAAGTGCAACCCTATCCCTAAGTGCAACCCTAAGTGCAACCCTATCCCTAAGTGCAACCATAAGTGCAACCCTAAGTGCAACCCTATCCCTAAGTGCAACCCTATCCCTGAGTGCAACCCTATCTCTAAGTGCAACCCTAAGTGCAACCCTATCCCTAAGTGCAACCCTATCCCTAAGTGCAACCGAGTGCAACCCTAAGTGCAACCCTATCCCTAAGTGCAACCCTAAGTGCAACCCTATCCCTAAATGCAACCCTAAGTGCAACCCTTTCCCTAAGTGCAACCCTAAGTGCAACCCTAAGTGCAACCCTATCCCTAAGTGCAACCCTAAGTGGAACCCTATCCCTAAGTGCAGCCCTATCCCTAAGTGCAACCCTATCCATAAGTGCAACCCTATCCCTAAGTGCAACCCTATCCCTAAGTGCAACCCTAAGTGCAACCCTATCCCTAAGTGCAACCCTAAGTGCAACCTCTAAGTGCAACCCTAAGTGCAACCCTATCCTTAAGTGCAACCCTAAGTGCAACCCTATCCCTAAGTGCAACCCTATCCCTAAGTGCAACCCTATCCCTAAGTGCAACCCTATCCCTGAGTGCAACCGAGTGCAACCCTAAGTGCAACCCTATCCCTAAGTGCAACCCTAAGTGCAACCCTATCCCTAAGTGCAACCCTAAGTGCAACCCTATCCCTAAGTGCAACCCTGAGTGCAACCGTAAGTGCAACCCTAAGTGCAACCCTATCCCTAAGTGCAACCCTATCCCGAAGTGCAACCCTATCCCTAAGTGCAACCCTAAGTGCAACCCTATCCCTAAGTGCAACCCTAAGTGCAACCCTATCCCTAAGTGCAACCCTGAGTGCAACCGTAAGTGCAACCCTAAGTGCAACCCTATCCCTAAGTGCAACCCTATCCCGAAGTGCAACCCTATCCCTAAGTACAACCCTGAGTGCAACCCTATCCCTAAGTGCAACCCTATCCCTAAGTGCAACCCTATCCCTAAGTGCAACCCTAAGTGCAACCCTATCCCTAAGTGCAACCCTAAGTGCAACCCTATCCCTAAGTGCAACCCTAAGTGCAACCCTATCCCTAAGTGCAACCCTGAGTGCAACCGTAAGTGCAACCCTATCCCTAAGTGCAACCCTATCCCTAAGTGCAACCCTATCCCTAAGTGCAACCCTATTCCTAAGTGCAACCCTGAGTGCAACCCTATCCCTAAGTGCAACCCTAAGTGGAACCCTATCCCTAAGTGCAACCCTATCCCTAAGTGCAACCCTATCCATAAGTGCAACCCTATCCCTGAGTGCAACCCTGAGTGCAACCCTAAGGTCAACCCTATCCCTAAGTGCAACCCTAAGTGCAACCCTATCCCTAAGTGCAACCCTATCCCTAAGTGCAACCCTATCCCTAAGTGCAACCCTATCCCTAAGTGCAACCCTATCCCTAAGTGCAACCCTATCCCTGAGTGCTACCCTGAGTGCAACCCTAAGTGCAACCCTATCCCTAAGTGCAACCCTAAGTGCAACCCTAAGTGCAACCCTATCCCTAAGTGCAACCCTATCCCTAAGTGCAACCCTATCCCTGAGTGCAACCCTGAGTGCAACCCTAAGTGCAACCCTATCCCTAAGTGCAACCCTAAGTGCAACCCTATCCCTAAGTGAAACCCTAAGTGCAACCCTGAGTGCAACCCTAAGTGCAACCCTAAGTGCAACCCTATCCCTAAGTGCAACCCTAAGTGCAACCCTATCCCTAAGTGCAACCCTATCCCTAAGTGCAACCCTATCCCTAAGTGCAACCCTAAGTGCAACCCTATCTCTAAGTGCAACCCTATCCATAAGTGCAACCCTAAGTGCAACCCTATCCCTAAGTGCAACCCTATCCCTAAGTGCAACCCTATCCCTAAGTGCAACCCTATCCCTAAGTGCAACCCTAAGTGCAACCCTATCCCTAAGTGCAACCCTATCCCTAAGTGCAACCCTGAGTGCAACCCTAAGTGCAACCCTATCCCTAAGTGCAACCCTAAGTGCAACCCTATCCCTAAGTGCAACCCTAAGTGCAACCCTATCCCTTAGTGCAACCTTTAGTGCAACCCTAAGTGCAACCCTATCCCTAAGTGCAACCCTAAGTGCAACCCTATCCCTAAGTGCAACCCTAAGTGCAACCCTATCTCTAAGTGCAACCCTAAGTCCAACCCTATCCCTAAGTGCAACCCTGAGTGCAACCCTAAGTGCAACCCTATCCCTAAGTGCAACCCTAAGTGCAACCCTATCCCTAAGTGCAACCCTAAGTGCAACCCTATCCCTAAGTGCAACCCTAAGTGCAACCCTATCCCTAAGTGCAACCCTAAGTGCAACCCTATCCCTAAGTGCAACCCTATCCCTAAGTGCAACCCTAAGTGCAACCCTATCCCTAAGTGCAACCCTAAGTGCAACCCTATCCCTAAGTGCAACCCTAAGTGCAACCCTAAGTGCAACCCTAAGTGCAACCCTATCCCTAAGTGCAACCCTATCCCTAAGTGCAACCCTGAGTGCAACCCTGAGTGCAACCCTAAGTGCAACCCTAAGTGCAACCCTAAGTGCAACCCTATCCCTAAGTGCAACCCTAAGTGCAACCCTATCCCTAAGTGCAACCCTAAGTGCAACCGTAAGTGCAACCCTAAGTGCAACCGTAAGTGCAACCCTATCCCTAAGTGCAACCCTATCCCTAAGTGCAACCCTATCCCTAAGTGCAACCCTAAGTGCAACCCTATCTCTAAGTGCAACCCTAAGTGCAACCCTATCCCTAAGTGCAACCCTATCCCTAAGTGCAACCCTATCCCTAAGTGCAACCCTGAGTGCAACCCTAAGTGCAACCCTATCCCTAAGTGCAACCCTAAGTGCAACCCTATCCCTAAGTGCAACCCTAAGTGCAACCCTATCCCTAAGTGCAACCCTAAGTGCAACCCTAAGTGCAACCCTAAGTGCAACCCTATCCCTAAGTGCAACCCTAAGTGGAACCCTATCCCTAAGTGCAACCCTATCCCTAAGTGCAACCCTATCCCTAAGTGCAACCCTATCCCTGAGTGCTACCCTGAGTGCAACCCTAAGTGCAACCCTATCCCTAAATGCAACCCTAAGTGCAACCCTAAGTGCAACCCTAAGTGCAACCCTATCCCTAAGTGCAACCCTATCCCTAAGTGCAACCCTATCCCTGAGTGCAACCCTGAGTGCAACCCTAAGTGCAACCCTATCCCTAAGTGCAACCCTAAGTGCAACCCTATCCCTAAGTGAAACCCTAAGTACAACCCTGAGTGCAACCCTAAGTGCAACCCTAAGTGCAACCCTATCCCTAAGTGCAACCCTAAGTGCAACCCTATCCCTAAGTGCAACCATAAGTGCAACCCTAAGTGCAACCCTATCCCTAAGTGCAACCCTATCCCTGAGTGCAACCCTATCTCTAAGTGCAACCCTAAGTGCAACCCTATCCCTAAGTGCAACCCTATCCCTAAGTGCAACCGAGTGCAATCCTAAGTGCAACCCTATCCCTAAGTGCAACCCTAAGTGCAACCCTATCCCTAAATGCAACCCTAAGTGCAACCCTTTCCCTAAGTGCAACCCTAAGTGCAACCCTAAGTGCAACCCTATCCCTAAGTGCAACCCTAAGTGGAACCCTATCCCTAAGTGCAACCCTATCCCTTAGTGCAACCCTATCCATAAGTGCAACCCTATCCCTGAGTGCAACCCTGAGTGCAACCCTAAGTGCAACCCTATCCCTAAGTGCAACCCTAAGTGCAACCCTATCCCTAAGTGCAACCCTAAGTGCAACCTCTAAGTGCAACCCTAAGTGCAACCCTATCCTTAAGTGCAACCCTAAGTGCAACCCTATCCCTAAGTGCAACCCTATCCCTAAGTGCAACCCTATCCCTAAGTGCAACCCTATCCCTGAGTGCAACCGAGTGCAACCCTAAGTGCAACCCTATCCCTAAGTGCAACCCTAAGTGCAACCCTATCCCTAAGTGCAACCCTAAGTGCAACCCTATCCCTAAGTGCAACCCTGAGTGCAACCGTAAGTGCAACCCTAAGTGCAACCCTATCCCTAAGTGCAACCCTATCCCGAAGTGCAACCCTATCCCTAAGTGCAACCCTAAGTGCAACCCTATCCCTAAGTGCAACCCTAAGTGCAACCCTATCCCTAAGTGCAACCCTGAGTGCAACCGTAAGTGCAACCCTAAGTGCAACCCTATCCCTAAGTGCAACCCTATCCCTGAGTGCAACCCTATCTCTAAGTGCAACCCTAAGTGCAACCCTATCCCTAAGTGCAACCCTATCCCTAAGTGCAACCCTAAGTGCAACCCTATCCCTAAGTGCAACCCTATCCATAAGTGCAACCCTAAGTGCAACCCTATCCCTAAGTGCAACCCTATCCCTAAGTGCAACCCTATCCCTAAGTGCAACCCTATCCCTAAGTGCAACCCTAAGTGCAACCCTATCCCTAAGTGCAACCCTATCCCTAAGTGCAACCCTGAGTGCAACCCTAAGTGCAACCCTATCCCTAAGTGCAACCCTAAGTGCAACCCTATCCCTTAGTGCAACCTTTAGTGCAACCCTAAGTGCAACCCTAAGTGCAACCCTATCCCTAAGTGCAACCCTAAGTGCAACCCTATCCCTAAGTGCAACCCTATCCCTAAGTGCAACCCTATCCCTAAGTGCAACCCTAAGTGCAACCGTAAGTGCAACCCTAAGTGCAACCCTATCCCTAAGTGCAACCCTATCCCTAAGTGCAACCCTAAGTGCAACCCTAAGTGCAACCCTATCCCTAAGTGCAACCGTATCCCTAAGTGCAACCCTATCCCTAAGTGCAACCCTAAGTGCAACCCTATCCCTAAGTGCAACCCTATCCATAAGTGCAACCCTAAGTGCAACCCTATCCCTAAGTGCAACCCTATCCCTAAGTGCAACCCTATCCCTAAGTGCAACCCTATCCCTAAGTGCAACCCTAAGTGCAACCCTATCCCTAAGTGCAACCCTATCCCTAAGTGCAACCCTGAGTGCAACCCTAAGTGCAACCCTATCCCTAAGTGCAACCCTAAGTGCAACCCTATCCCTAAGTGCAACCCTAAGTGCAACCCTATCCCTTAGTGCAACCTTTAGTGCAACCCTAAGTGCAACCCTAAGTGCAACCCTATCCCTAAGTGCAACCCTAAGTGCAACCCTATCCCTAAGTGCAACCCTATCCCTAAGTGCAACCCTAAGTGCAACCGTAAGTGCAACCCTAAGTGCAACCCTATCCCTAAGTGCAACCCTATCCCTAAGTGCAACCCTAAGTGCAACCCTATCCCTAAGTGCAACCCTAAGTGCAACCCTATCCCTAAGTGCAACCCTAAGTGCAACCCTATCCCTAAGTGCAACCCTAAGTGCAACCCTAAGTGCAACCCTATCTCTAAGTGCAACCCTAAGTCCAACCCTATCCCTAAGTGCAACCCTGAGTGCAACCCTAAGTGTAACCCTATCCCTAAGTGCAACCCTAAATGCAACCCTATCCCTAAGTGCAACCCTAAGTGCAACCCTATCCCTAAGTGCAACCCTAAGTGCAACCCTATCCCTAAGTGCAACCCTATCCTTAAGTGCAACCCTATCCCTAAGTGCAACCCTATCCCTAAGTGCAACCCTATCCCTAAGTGCAACCCTATCCCTAAGTGCAACCCTGAGTGCAACCCTGAGTGCAACCCTAAGTGCAACCCTAAGTGCAACCCTATCCCTAAGTGCAACCCTAAGTGCAACCCTATCCCTAAGTGCAACCCTAAGTGCAACCGTAAGTGCAACCCTAAGTGCAACCGTAAGTGCAACCCTATCCCTAAGTGCAACCCTAAGTGCAACCCTATCTCTAAGTGCAACCCTAAGTGCAACCCTATCCCTAAGTGCAACCCTATCCCTAAGTGCAACCCTATCCCTAAGTGCAACCCTGAGTGCAACCCTAAGTGCAACCCTATCCCTAAGTGCAACCCTAAGTGCAACCCTATCCCTAAGTGCAACCCTAAGTGCAACCCTATCCCTAAGTGCAACCCTAAGTGCAACCCTAAGTGCAACCCTAAGTGCAACCCTATCCCTAAGTGCAACCCTAAGTGGAACCCTATCCCTAAGTGCAACCCTATCCCTAAGTGCAACCCTATCCCTAAGTGCAACCCTATCCCTGAGTGCTACCCTGAGTGCAACCCTAAGTGCAACCCTATCCCTAAATGCAACCCTAAGTGCAACCCTAAGTGCAACCCTAAGTGCAACCCTATCCCTAAGTGCAACCCTATCCCTAAGTGCAACCCTATCCCTAAGTGCAACCCTATCCCTGAGTGCAACCCTGAGTGCAACCCTAAGTGCAACCCTATCCCTAAGTGCAACCCTAAGTGCAACCCTAAGTGCAACCCTAAGTGCAACCCTATCCCTAAGTGCAACCCTATCCCTAAGTGCAACCCTATCCATAAGTGCAACCCTAAGTGCAACCCTATCCCTAAGTGCAACCCTATCCCTAAGTGCAACCCTATCCCTAAGTGCAACCCTATCCCTAAGTGCAACCCTAAGTGCAACCCTATCCCTAAGTGCAACCCTATCCCTAAGTGCAACCCTGAGTGCAACCCTAAGTGCAACCCTATCCCTAAGTGCAACCCTAAGTGCAACCCTATCCCTAAGTGCAACCCTAAGTGCAACCCTATCCCTTAGTGCAACCTTTAGTGCAACCCTAAGTGCAACCCTAAGTGCAACCCTATCCCTAAGTGCAACCCTAAGTGCAACCCTATCCCTAAGTGCAACCCTATCCCTAAGTGCAACCCTATCCCTAAGTGCAACCCTAAGTGCAACCGTAAGTGCAACCCTAAGTGCAACCCTATCCCTAAGTGCAACCCTATCCCTAAGTGCAACCCTAAGTGCAACCCTAAGTGCAACCCTATCCCTAAGTGCAACCCTATCCCTTAGTGCAACCTTTAGTGCAACCCTAAGTGCAACCCTAAGTGCAACCCTATCCCTAAGTGCAACCCTAAGTGCAACCCTATCCCTAAGTGCAACCCTATCCCTAAGTGCAACCCTATCCCTAAGTGCAACCCTAAGTGCAACCGTAAGTGCAACCCTAAGTGCAACCCTATCCCTAAGTGCAACCCTATCCCTAAGTGCAACCCTAAGTGCAACCCTAAGTGCAACCCTATCCCTAAGTGCAACCCTATCCCTAAGTGCAACCCTATCCCTAAGTGCAACCCTATCCATAAGTGCAACCCTAAGTGCAACCCTATCCCTAAGTGCAACCCTATCCCTAAGTGCAACCCTATCCCTAAGTGCAACCCTATCCCTAAGTGCAACCCTAAGTGCAACCCTATCCCTAAGTGCAACCCTAAGTGCAACCCTATCCCTTAGTGCAACCTTTAGTGCAACCCTAAGTGCAACCCTAAGTGCAACCCTATCCCTAAGTGCAACCCTAAGTGCAACCCTATCCCTAAGTGCAACCCTATCCCTAAGTGCAACCCTAAGTGCAACCGTAAGTGCAACCCTAAGTGCAACCCTATCCCTAAGTGCAACCCTATCCCTAAGTGCAACCCTAAGTGCAACCCTATCCCTAAGTGCAACCCTAAGTGCAACCCTATCCCTAAGTGCAACCCTAAGTGCAACCTTATCCCTAAGTGCAACCCTAAGTGCAACCCTAAGTGCAACCCTATCGCTAAGTGCAACCCTAAGTCCAACCCTATCCCTAAGTGCAACCCTGAGTGCAACCCTAAGTGCAACCCTATCCCTAAGTGCAACCCTAAGTGCAACCCTATCCCTAAGTGCAACCCTAAGTGCAACCCTATCCCTAAGTGCAACCCTAAGTGCAACCCTATCCCTAAGTGCAACCCTATCCTTAAGTGCAACCCTATCCCTAAGTGCAACCCTATCCCTAAGTGCAACCCTATCCCTAAGTGCAACCCTATCCCTAAGTGCAACCCTGAGTGCAACCCTGAGTGCAACCCTAAGTGCAACCCTAAGTGCAACCCTAAGTGCAACCCTATCCCTAAGTGCAACCCTAAGTGCAACCCTATCCCTAAGTGCAACCCTAAGTGCAACCGTAAGTGCAACCCTAAGTGCAACCGTAAGTGCAACCCTATCCCTAAGTGCAACCCTAAGTGCAACCCTATCCCTAAGTGCAACCCTATCCCTAAGTGCAACCCTATCCCTAAGTGCAACCCTGAGTGCAACCCTAAGTGCAACCCTATCCCTAAGTGCAACCCTAAGTGCAACCCTATCCCTAAGTGCAACCCTAAGTGCAACCCTATCCCTAAGTGCAACCCTAAGTGCAACCCTAAGTGCAACCCTAAGTGCAACCCTATCCCTAAGTGCAACCCTAAGTGGAACCCTATCCCTAAGTGCAACCCTATCCCTAAGTGCAACCCTATCCCTAAGTGCAACCCTATCCCTGAGTGCTACCCTGAGTGCAACCCTAAGTGCAACCCTATCCCTAAATGCAACCCTAAGTGCAACCCTAAGTGCAACCCTAAGTGCAACCCTATCCCTAAGTGCAACCCTATCCCTGAGTGCAACCCTGAGTGCAACCCTAAATGCAACCCTATCCCTAAGTGCAACCCTAAGTGCAACCCTATCCCTAAGTGAAACCCTAAGTACAACCCTGAGTGCAACCCTAAGTGCAACCCTAAGTGCAACCCTATCCCTAAGTGCAACCCTAAGTGCAACCCTATCCCTAAGTGCAACCATAAGTGCAACCCTAAGTGCAACCCTATCCCTAAGTGCAACCCTATCCCTGAGTGCAACCCTATCTCTAAGTGCAACCCTAAGTGCAACCCTATCCCTAAGTGCAACCCTATCCCTAAGTGCAACCGAGTGCAACCCTAAGTGCAACCCTATCCCTAAGTGCAACCCTAAGTGCAACCCTATCCCTAAATGCAACCCTAAGTGCAACCCTTTCCCTAAGTGCAACCCTAAGTGCAACCCTAAGTGCAACCCTATCCCTAAGTGCAACCCTAAGTGGAACCCTATCCCTAAGTGCAACCCTATCCCTAAGTGCAACCCTATCCATAAGTGCAACCCTATCCCTGAGTGCAACCCTGAGTGCAACCCTAAGTGCAACCCTATCCCTAAGTGCAACCCTAAGTGCAACCCTATCCCTAAGTGCAACCCTAAGTGCAACCTCTAAGTGCAACCCTAAGTGCAACCCTATCCTTAAGTGCAACCCTAAGTGCAACCCTATCCCTAAGTGCAACCCTATCCCTAAGTGCAACCCTATCCCTAAGTGCAACCCTATCCCTGAGTGCAACCGAGTGCAACCCTAAGTGCAACCCTATCCCTAAGTGCAACCCTAAGTGCAACCCTATCCCTAAGTGCAACCCTAAGTGCAACCCTATCCCTAAGTGCAACCCTGAGTGCAACCGTAAGTGCAACCCTAAGTGCAACCCTATCCCTAAGTGCAACCCTATCCCGAAGTGCAACCCTATCCCTAAGTGCAACCCTAAGTGCAACCCTATCCCTAAGTGCAACCCTAAGTGCAACCCTATCCCTAAGTGCAACCCTGAGTGCAACCGTAAGTGCAACCCTAAGTGCAACCCTATCCCTAAGTGCAACCCTATCCCGAAGTGCAACCCTATCCCTAAGTACAACCCTGAGTGCAACCCTATCCCTAAGTGCAACCCTATCCCTAAGTGCAACCCTATCCCTAAGTGCAACCCTAAGTGCAACCCTATCCCTAAGTGCAACCCTAAGTGCAACCCTATCCCTAAGTGCAACCCTAAGTGCAACCCTATCCCTAAGTGCAACCCTGAGTGCAACCGTAAGTGCAACCCTATCCCTAAGTGCAACCCTATCCCTAAGTGCAACCCTATCCCTAAGTGCAACCCTGAGTGCAACCCTATCCCTAAGTGCAACCCTAAGTGGAACCCTATCCCTAAGTGCAACCCTATCCCTAAGTGCAACCCTATCCATAAGTGCAACCCTATCCCTGAGTGCAACCCTGAGTGCAACCCTAAGGTCAACCCTATCCCTAAGTGCAACCCTAAGGTCAACCCTATCCCTAAGTGCAACCCTAAGTGCAACCCTATCCCTAAGTGCAACCCTATCCCTAAGTGCAACCCTATCCCTAAGTGCAACCCTATCCCTGAGTGCTACCCTGAGTGCAACCCTAAGTGCAACCCTATCCCTAAGTGCAACCCTAAGTGCAACCCTAAGTGCAACCCTATCCCTAAGTGCAACCCTATCCCTAAGTGCAACCCTATCCCTAAGTGCAACCCTAAGTGCAACCCTAAGTGCAACCCTATCCCTAAGTGCAACCCTGAGTGCAACCCTATCCCTAAGTGCAACCCTATCCCTAAGTGCAACCCTATCCCTAAGTGCAACCCTAAGTGCAACCCTATCCCTAAGTGCAACCCTAAGTGCAACCCTATCCCTAAGTGCAACCCTAAGTGCAACCCTATCCCTAAGTGCAACCCTGAGTGCAACCGTAAGTGCAACCCTATCCCTAAGTGCAACCCTATCCCTAAGTGCAACCCTATCCCTAAGTGCAACCCTGAGTGCAACCCTATCCCTAAGTGCAACCCTAAGTGGAACCCTATCCCTAAGTGCAACCCTATCCCTAAGTGCAACCCTATCCATAAGTGCAACCCTATCCCTGAGTGCAACCCTGAGTGCAACCCTAAGGTCAACCCTATCCCTAAGTGCAACCCTAAGGTCAACCCTATCCCTAAGTGCAACCCTAAGTGCAACCCTATCCCTAAGTGCAACCCTATCCCTAAGTGCAACCCTATCCCTAAGTGCAACCCTATCCCTGAGTGCTACCCTGAGTGCAACCCTAAGTGCAACCCTATCCCTAAGTGCAACCCTAAGTGCAACCCTAAGTGCAACCCTATCCCTAAGTGCAACCCTATCCCTAAGTGCAACCCTATCCCTAAGTGCAACCCTAAGTGCAACCCTAAGTGCAACCCTATCCCTAAATGCAACCCTAAGTGCAACCCTAAGTGCAACCCTAAGTGCAACCCTATCCCTAAGTGCAACCCTATCCCTGAGTGCAACCCTGAGTGCAACCCTAAATGCAACCCTATCCCTAAGTGCAACCCTAAGTGCAACCCTATCCCTAAGTGAAACCCTAAGTACAACCCTGAGTGCAACCCTAAGTGCAACCCTAAGTGCAACCCTATCCCTAAGTGCAACCCTAAGTGCAACCCTATCCCTAAGTGCAACCATAAGTGCAACCCTAAGTGCAACCCTATCCCTAAGTGCAACCCTATCCCTGAGTGCAACCCTATCTCTAAGTGCAACCCTAAGTGCAACCCTATCCCTAAGTGCAACCCTATCCCTAAGTGCAACCGAGTGCAACCCTAAGTGCAACCCTATCCCTAAGTGCAACCCTAAGTGCAACCCTATCCCTAAATGCAACCCTAAGTGCAACCCTTTCCCTAAGTGCAACCCTAAGTGCAACCCTAAGTGCAACCCTATCCCTAAGTGCAACCCTAAGTGGAACCCTATCCCTAAGTGCAACCCTATCCCTAAGTGCAACCCTATCCATAAGTGCAACCCTATCCCTGAGTGCAACCCTGAGTGCAACCCTAAGTGCAACCCTATCCCTAAGTGCAACCCTAAGTGCAACCCTATCCCTAAGTGCAACCCTAAGTGCAACCTCTAAGTGCAACCCTAAGTGCAACCCTATCCTTAAGTGCAACCCTAAGTGCAACCCTATCCCTAAGTGCAACCCTATCCCTAAGTGCAACCCTATCCCTAAGTGCAACCCTATCCCTGAGTGCAACCGAGTGCAACCCTAAGTGCAACCCTATCCCTAAGTGCAACCCTAAGTGCAACCCTATCCCTAAGTGCAACCCTAAGTGCAACCCTATCCCTAAGTGCAACCCTGAGTGCAACCGTAAGTGCAACCCTAAGTGCAACCCTATCCCTAAGTGCAACCCTATCCCGAAGTGCAACCCTATCCCTAAGTGCAACCCTAAGTGCAACCCTATCCCTAAGTGCAACCCTAAGTGCAACCCTATCCCTAAGTGCAACCCTGAGTGCAACCGTAAGTGCAACCCTATCCCTAAGTGCAACCCTATCCCTAAGTGCAACCCTATCCCTAAGTGCAACCCTGAGTGCAACCCTAAGTGCAACCCTATCCCTAAGTGCAACCCTAAGTGCAACCCTATCCCTAAGTGCAACCCTAAGTGCAACCCTAAGTGCAACCCTAAGTGCAACCCTATCCCTAAGTGCAACCCTATCCCTAAGTGCAACCCTATCCCTGAGTGCAACCCTATCCCTAAGTGCAACCCTATCCCTAAGTGCAACCCTATCCCTAAGTGCAACCCTAAGTGCAACCCTAAGTGCAACCCTATCCCTAAGTGCAACCCTATCCCTAAGTGCAACCCTATCCCTAAGTGCAACCCTATCCATAAGTGCAACCCTAAGTGCAACCCTATCCCTAAGTGCAACCCTATCCCTAAGTGCAACCCTATCCCTAAGTGCAACCCTATCCCTAAGTGCAACCCTAAGTGCAACCCTATCCCTAAGTGCAACCCTATCCCTAAGTGCAACCCTGAGTGCAACCCTAAGTGCAACCCTATCCCTAAGTGCAACCCTATCCCTAAGTGCAACCCTAAGTGCAACCCTATCCCTTAGTGCAACCTTTAGTGCAACCCTAAGTGCAACCCTAAGTGCAACCCTATCCCTAAGTGCAACCCTAAGTGCAACCCTATCCCTAAGTGCAACCCTATCCCTAAGTGCAACCCTATCCCTAAGTGCAACCCTAAGTGCAACCGTAAGTGCAACCCTAAGTGCAACCCTATCCCTAAGTGCAACCCTAACCCTAAGTGCAACCCTAAGTGCAACCCTAAGTGCAACCCTATCCCTAAGTGCAACCCTATCCCTAAGTGCAACCCTATCCCTAAGTGCAACCCTATCCCTAAGTGCAACCCTAAGTGCAACCCTATCCCTAAGTGCAACCCTATCCATAAGTGCAACCCTAAGTGCAACCCTATCCCTAAGTGCAACCCTATCCCTAAGTGCAACCCTATCCCTAAGTGCAACCCTATCCCTAAGTGCAACCCTAAGTGCAACCCTATCCCTAAGTGCAACCCTATCCCTAAGTGCAACCCTGAGTGCAACCCTAAGTGCAACCCTATCCCTAAGTGCAACCCTAAGTGCAACCCTATCCCTAAGTGCAACCCTAAGTGCAACCCTATCCCTTAGTGCAACCTTTAGTGCAACCCTAAGTGCAACCCTAAGTGCAACCCTATCCCTAAGTGCAACCCTAAGTGCAACCCTATCCCGAAGTGCAACCCTATCCCTAAGTGCAACCCTAAGTGCAACCGTAAGTGCAACCCTAAGTGCAATCCTATCCCTAAGTGCAACCCTATCCCTAAGTGCAACCCTAAGTGCAACCCTATCCCTAAGTGCAACCCTAAGTGCAACCGTAAGTGCAACCCTAAGTGCAACCCTATCCCTAAGTGCAACCCTAACCCTAAGTGCAACCCTAAGTGCAACCCTAAGTGCAACCCTATCCCTAAGTGCAACCCTATCCCTAAGTGCAACCCTATCCCTAAGTGCAACCCTATCCCTAAGTGCAACCCTAAGTGCAACCCTATCCCTAAGTGCAACCCTATCCATAAGTGCATCCATAAGTGCAACCCTATCCCTAAGTGCAACCCTATCCCTAAGTGCAACCCTATCCCTAAGTGCAACCCTATCCCTAAGTGCAACCCTAAGTGCAACCCTATCCCTAAGTGCAACCCTATCCCTAAGTGCAACCCTGAGTGCAACCCTAAGTGCAACCCTATCCCTAAGTGCAACCCTAAGTGCAACCCTATCCCTAAGTGCAACCCTAAGTGCAACCCTATCCCTTAGTGCAACCTTTAGTGCAACCCTAAGTGCAACCCTAAGTGCAACCCTATCCCTAAGTGCAACCCTAAGTGCAACCCTATCCCGAAGTGCAACCCTATCCCTAAGTGCAACCCTAAGTGCAACCGTAAGTGCAACCCTAAGTGCAATCCTATCCCTAAGTGCAACCCTATCCCTAAGTGCAACCCTAAGTGCAACCCTATCCCTAAGTGCAACCCTAAGTGCAACCCTATCCCTAAGTGCAACCCTAAGTGCAACCCTATCCCTAAGTGCAACCCTAAGTGCAACCCTAAGTGCAACCCTATCGCTAAGTGCAACCCTAAGTCCAACCCTATCCCTAAGTGCAACCCTGAGTGCAACCCTAAGTGCAACCCTATCCCTAAGTGCAACCCTAAGTGCAACCCTATCCCTAAGTGCAACCCTAAGTGCAACCCTATCCCTAAGTGCAACCCTAAGTGCAACCCTATCCCTAAGTGCAACCCTATCCTTAAGTGCAACCCTATCCCTAAGTGCAACCCTATCCCTAAGTGCAACCCTATCCCTAAGTGCAACCCTATCCCTAAGTGCAACCCTGAGTGCAACCCTGAGTGCAACCCTAAGTGCAACCCTGAGTGCAACCCTAAGTGCAACCCTATCCCTAAGTGCAACCGTAAGTGCAACCCTATCCCTAAGTGCAACCCTAAGTGCAACCCTATCTCTAAGTGCAACCCTAAGTGCAACCCTATCCCTAAGTGCAACCCTATCCCTAAGTGCAACCCTAAGTGCAACCCTATCCCTAAGTGCAACCCTATCCATAAGTGCAACCCTAAGTGCAACCCTATCCCTAAGTGCAACCCTATCCCTAAGTGCAACCCTATCCCTAAGTGCAACCCTAAGTGCAACCCTATCCCTAAGTGCAACCCTATCCCTAAGTGCAACCCTGAGTGCAACCCTAAGTGCAACCCTATCCCTAAGTGCAACCCTAAGTGCAACCCTATCCCTAAGTGCAACCTTAAGTGCAACCCTATCCCTTAGTGCAACCTTTAGTGCAACCCTAAGTGCAACCCTAAGTGCAACCCTATCCCTAAGTGCAACCCTAAGTGCAACCCTATCCCTAAGTGCAACCCTATCCCTAAGTGCAACCCTAAGTGCAACCCTATCCCTAAATGCAACCCTAAGTGCAACCCTATCCCTAAGTGCAACCCTAAGTGCAACCCTAAGTGCAACCCTATCCCTAAGTGCAACCCTAAGTGCAACCCTATCCCTAAGTGCAACCCTAAGTGCAACCCTAAGTGCAACCCTAAGTGCAACCCTATCCCTAAGTGCAACCCTATCCCTAAGTGCAACCCTATCCCTGAGTGCAACCCTATCCCTAAGTGCAACCCTATCCCTAAGTGCAACCCTATCCCTAAGTGCAACCCTAAGTGCAACCCTAAGTGCAACCCTAAGTGCAACCCTAAGTGCAACCCTATCCCTAAGTGCAACCCTATCCCTAAGTGCAACCCTATCCATAAGTGCAACCCTAAGTGCAACCCTATCCCTAAGTGCAACCCTATCCCTAAGTGCAACCCTATCCCTAAGTGCAACCCTATCCCTAAGTGCAACCCTAAGTGCAACCCTATCCCTAAGTGCAACCCTATCCCTAAGTGCAACCCTGAGTGCAACCCTAAGTGCAACCCTATCCCTAAGTGCAACCCTAAGTGCAACCCTATCCCTAAGTGCAACCCTAAGTGCAACCCTATCCCTTAGTGCAACCTTTAGTGCAACCCTAAGTGCAACCCTAAGTGCAACCCTATCCCTAAGTGCAACCCTAAGTGCAACCCTATCCCTAAGTGCAACCCTATCCCTAAGTGCAACCCTATCCCTAAGTGCAACCCTAAGTGCAACCGTAAGTGCAACCCTAAGTGCAACCCTATCCCTAAGTGCAACCCTATCCCTAAGTGCAACCCTAAGTGCAACCCTAAGTGCAACCCTATCCCTAAGTGCAACCCTATCCCTAAGTGCAACCCTATCCCTAAGTGCAACCCTATCCATAAGTGCAACCCTAAGTGCAACCCTATCCCTAAGTGCAACCCTATCCCTAAGTGCAACCCTATCCCTAAGTGCAACCCTAAGTGCAACCCTATCCCTAAGTGCAACCCTAAGTGCAACCCTATCCCTTAGTGCAACCTTTAGTGCAACCCTAAGTGCAACCCTAAGTGCAACCCTATCCCTAAGTGCAACCCTAAGTGCAACCCTATCCCTAAGTGCAACCCTATCCCTAAGTGCAACCCTAAGTGCAACCGTAAGTGCAACCCTAAGTGCAACCCTATCCCTAAGTGCAACCCTATCCCTAAGTGCAACCCTAAGTGCAACCCTATCCCTAAGTGCAACCCTAAGTGCAACCCTATCCCTAAGTGCAACCCTAAGTGCAACCCTATCCCTAAGTGCAACCCTAAGTGCAACCCTAAGTGCAACCCTATCGCTAAGTGCAACCCTAAGTCCAACCCTATCCCTAAGTGCAACCCTGAGTGCAACCCTAAGTGCAACCCTATCCCTAAGTGCAACCCTAAGTGCAACCCTATCCCTAAGTGCAACCCTAAGTGCAACCCTATCCCTAAGTGCAACCCTAAGTGCAACCCTATCCCTAAGTGCAACCCTATCCTTAAGTGCAACCCTATCCCTAAGTGCAACCCTATCCCTAAGTGCAACCCTATCCCTAAGTGCAACCCTATCCCTAAGTGCAACCCTGAGTGCAACCCTGAGTGCAACCCTAAGTGCAACCCTAAGTGCAACCCTAAGTGCAACCCTATCCCTAAGTGCAACCCTAAGTGCAACCCTATCCCTAAGTGCAACCCTAAGTGCAACCCTATCCCTAAGTGCAACCCTATCCCTAAGTGCAACCCTATCCCTAAGTGCAACCCTGAGTGCAACCCTAAGTGCAACCCTATCCCTAAGTGCAACCCTAAGTGCAACCCTATCCCTAAGTGCAACCCTAAGTGCAACCCTATCCCTAAGTGCAACCCTAAGTGCAACCCTAAGTGCAACCCTAAGTGCAACCCTATCCCTAAGTGCAACCCTAAGTGGAACCCTATCCCTAAGTGCAACCCTATCCCTAAGTGCAACCCTATCCCTAAGTGCAACCCTATCCCTGAGTGCTACCCTGAGTGCAACCCTAAGTGCAACCCTATCCCTAAATGCAACCCTAAGTGCAACCCTAAGTGCAACCCTAAGTGCAACCCTATCCCTAAGTGCAACCCTATCCCTGAGTGCAACCCTGAGTGCAACCCTAAGTGCAACCCTATCCCTAAGTGCAACCCTAAGTGCAACCCTATCCCTAAGTGAAACCCTAAGTACAACCCTGAGTGCAACCCTAAGTGCAACCCTAAGTGCAACCCTATCCCTAAGTGCAACCCTAAGTGCAACCCTATCCCTAAGTGCAACCATAAGTGCAACCCTAAGTGCAACCCTATCCCTAAGTGCAACCCTATCCCTGAGTGCAACCCTATCTCTAAGTGCAACCCTAAGTGCAACCCTATCCCTAAGTGCAACCCTATCCCTAAGTGCAACCGAGTGCAACCCTAAGTGCAACCCTATCCCTAAGTGCAACCCTAAGTGCAACCCTATCCCTAAATGCAACCCTAAGTGCAACCCTTTCCCTAAGTGCAACCCTAAGTGCAACCCTAAGTGCAACCCTATCCCTAAGTGCAACCCTAAGTGGAACCCTATCCCTAAGTGCAGCCCTATCCCTAAGTGCAACCCTATCCATAAGTGCAACCCTATCCCTAAGTGCAACCCTATCCCTAAGTGCAACCCTAAGTGCAACCCTATCCCTAAGTGCAACCCTAAGTGCAACCTCTAAGTGCAACCCTAAGTGCAACCCTATCCTTAAGTGCAACCCTAAGTGCAACCCTATCCCTAAGTGCAACCCTATCCCTAAGTGCAACCCTATCCCTAAGTGCAACCCTATCCCTGAGTGCAACCGAGTGCAACCCTAAGTGCAACCCTATCCCTAAGTGCAACCCTAAGTGCAACCCTATCCCTAAGTGCAACCCTAAGTGCAACCCTATCCCTAAGTGCAACCCTGAGTGCAACCGTAAGTGCAACCCTAAGTGCAACCCTATCCCTAAGTGCAACCCTATCCCGAAGTGCAACCCTATCCCTAAGTGCAACCCTAAGTGCAACCCTATCCCTAAGTGCAACCCTAAGTGCAACCCTATCCCTAAGTGCAACCCTGAGTGCAACCGTAAGTGCAACCCTAAGTGCAACCCTATCCCTAAGTGCAACCCTATCCCGAAGTGCAACCCTATCCCTAAGTACAACCCTGAGTGCAACCCTATCCCTAAGTGCAACCCTATCCCTAAGTGCAACCCTATCCCTAAGTGCAACCCTAAGTGCAACCCTATCCCTAAGTGCAACCCTAAGTGCAACCCTATCCCTAAGTGCAACCCTAAGTGCAACCCTATCCCTAAGTGCAACCCTGAGTGCAACCGTAAGTGCAACCCTATCCCTAAGTGCAACCCTATCCCTAAGTGCAACCCTATCCCTAAGTGCAACCCTATTCCTAAGTGCAACCCTGAGTGCAACCCTATCCCTAAGTGCAACCCTAAGTGGAACCCTATCCCTAAGTGCAACCCTATCCCTAAGTGCAACCCTATCCATAAGTGCAACCCTATCCCTGAGTGCAACCCTGAGTGCAACCCTAAGGTCAACCCTATCCCTAAGTGCAACCCTAAGTGCAACCCTATCCCTAAGTGCAACCCTATCCCTAAGTGCAACCCTATCCCTAAGTGCAACCCTATCCCTAAGTGCAACCCTATCCCTAAGTGCAACCCTATCCCTGAGTGCTACCCTGAGTGCAACCCTAAGTGCAACCCTATCCCTAAGTGCAACCCTAAGTGCAACCCTAAGTGCAACCCTATCCCTAAGTGCAACCCTATCCCTAAGTGCAACCCTATCCCTGAGTGCAACCCTGAGTGCAACCCTAAGTGCAACCCTATCCCTAAGTGCAACCCTAAGTGCAACCCTATCCCTAAGTGAAACCCTAAGTGCAACCCTGAGTGCAACCCTAAGTGCAACCCTAAGTGCAACCCTATCCCTAAGTGCAACCCTAAGTGCAACCCTATCCCTAAGTGCAACCCTATCCCTAAGTGCAACCCTATCCCTAAGTGCAACCCTATCCCTAAGTGCAACCCTAAGTGCAACCCTATCTCTAAGTGCAACCCTATCCATAAGTGCAACCCTAAGTGCAACCCTATCCCTAAGTGCAACCCTATCCCTAAGTGCAACCCTATCCCTAAGTGCAACCCTATCCCTAAGTGCAACCCTAAGTGCAACCCTATCCCTAAGTGCAACCCTATCCCTAAGTGCAACCCTGAGTGCAACCCTAAGTGCAACCCTATCCCTAAGTGCAACCCTAAGTGCAACCCTATCCCTAAGTGCAACCCTAAGTGCAACCCTATCCCTTAGTGCAACCTTTAGTGCAACCCTAAGTGCAACCCTATCCCTAAGTGCAACCCTAAGTGCAACCCTATCCCTAAGTGCAACCCTAAGTGCAACCCTATCTCTAAGTGCAACCCTAAGTCCAACCCTATCCCTAAGTGCAACCCTGAGTGCAACCCTAAGTGCAACCCTATCCCTAAGTGCAACCCTAAGTGCAACCCTATCCCTAAGTGCAACCCTAAGTGCAACCCTATCCCTAAGTGCAACCCTAAGTGCAACCCTATCCCTAAGTGCAACCCTAAGTGCAACCCTATCCCTAAGTGCAACCCTATCCCTAAGTGCAACCCTAAGTGCAACCCTATCCCTAAGTGCAACCCTAAGTGCAACCCTATCCCTAAGTGCAACCCTAAGTGCAACCCTAAGTGCAACCCTAAGTGCAACCCTATCCCTAAGTGCAACCCTATCCCTAAGTGCAACCCTGAGTGCAACCCTGAGTGCAACCCTAAGTGCAACCCTAAGTGCAACCCTAAGTGCAACCCTATCCCTAAGTGCAACCCTAAGTGCAACCCTATCCCTAAGTGCAACCCTAAGTGCAACCGTAAGTGCAACCCTAAGTGCAACCGTAAGTGCAACCCTATCCCTAAGTGCAACCCTATCCCTAAGTGCAACCCTATCCCTAAGTGCAACCCTAAGTGCAACCCTATCTCTAAGTGCAACCCTAAGTGCAACCCTATCCCTAAGTGCAACCCTATCCCTAAGTGCAACCCTATCCCTAAGTGCAACCCTGAGTGCAACCCTAAGTGCAACCCTATCCCTAAGTGCAACCCTAAGTGCAACCCTATCCCTAAGTGCAACCCTAAGTGCAACCCTATCCCTAAGTGCAACCCTAAGTGCAACCCTAAGTGCAACCCTAAGTGCAACCCTATCCCTAAGTGCAACCCTAAGTGGAACCCTATCCCTAAGTGCAACCCTATCCCTAAGTGCAACCCTATCCCTAAGTGCAACCCTATCCCTGAGTGCTACCCTGAGTGCAACCCTAAGTGCAACCCTATCCCTAAATGCAACCCTAAGTGCAACCCTAAGTGCAACCCTAAGTGCAACCCTATCCCTAAGTGCAACCCTATCCCTAAGTGCAACCCTATCCCTGAGTGCAACCCTGAGTGCAACCCTAAGTGCAACCCTATCCCTAAGTGCAACCCTAAGTGCAACCCTATCCCTAAGTGAAACCCTAAGTACAACCCTGAGTGCAACCCTAAGTGCAACCCTAAGTGCAACCCTATCCCTAAGTGCAACCCTAAGTGCAACCCTATCCCTAAGTGCAACCATAAGTGCAACCCTAAGTGCAACCCTATCCCTAAGTGCAACCCTATCCCTGAGTGCAACCCTATCCCTAAGTGCAACCCTAAGTGCAACCCTATCCCTAAGTGCAACCCTATCCCTAAGTGCAACCCTATCCCTAAGTGCAACCCTGAGTGCAACCCTAAGTGCAACCCTATCCCTAAGTGCAACCCTAAGTGCAACCCTATCCCTAAGTGCAACCCTAAGTGCAACCCTATCCCTAAGTGCAACCCTAAGTGCAACCCTAAGTGCAACCCTAAGTGCAACCCTATCCCTAAGTGCAACCCTAAGTGGAACCCTATCCCTAAGTGCAACCCTATCCCTAAGTGCAACCCTATCCCTAAGTGCAACCCTATCCCTGAGTGCTACCCTGAGTGCAACCCTAAGTGCAACCCTATCCCTAAATGCAACCCTAAGTGCAACCCTAAGTGCAACCCTAAGTGCAACCCTATCCCTAAGTGCAACCCTATCCCTGAGTGCAACCCTGAGTGCAACCCTAAGTGCAACCCTATCCCTAAGTGCAACCCTAAGTGCAACCCTATCCCTAAGTGAAACCCTAAGTACAACCCTGAGTGCAACCCTAAGTGCAACCCTAAGTGCAACCCTATCCCTAAGTGCAACCCTAAGTGCAACCCTATCCCTAAGTGCAACCATAAGTGCAACCCTAAGTGCAACCCTATCCCTAAGTGCAACCCTATCCCTGAGTGCAACCCTATCTCTAAGTGCAACCCTAAGTGCAACCCTATCCCTAAGTGCAACCCTATCCCTAAGTGCAACCGAGTGCAACCCTAAGTGCAACCCTATCCCTAAGTGCAACCCTAAGTGCAACCCTATCCCTAAATGCAACCCTAAGTGCAACCCTTTCCCTAAGTGCAACCCTAAGTGCAACCCTAAGTGCAACCCTATCCCTAAGTGCAACCCTAAGTGGAACCCTATCCCTAAGTGCAGCCCTATCCCTAAGTGCAACCCTATCCATAAGTGCAACCCTATCCCTAAGTGCAACCCTATCCCTAAGTGCAACCCTAAGTGCAACCCTATCCCTAAGTGCAACCCTAAGTGCAACCTCTAAGTGCAACCCTAAGTGCAACCCTATCCTTAAGTGCAACCCTAAGTGCAACCCTATCCCTAAGTGCAACCCTATCCCTAAGTGCAACCCTATCCCTAAGTGCAACCCTATCCCTGAGTGCAACCGAGTGCAACCCTAAGTGCAACCCTATCCCTAAGTGCAACCCTAAGTGCAACCCTATCCCTAAGTGCAACCCTAAGTGCAACCCTATCCCTAAGTGCAACCCTGAGTGCAACCGTAAGTGCAACCCTAAGTGCAACCCTATCCCTAAGTGCAACCCTATCCCGAAGTGCAACCCTATCCCTAAGTGCAACCCTAAGTGCAACCCTATCCCTAAGTGCAACCCTAAGTGCAACCCTATCCCTAAGTGCAACCCTGAGTGCAACCGTAAGTGCAACCCTAAGTGCAACCCTATCCCTAAGTGCAACCCTATCCCGAAGTGCAACCCTATCCCTAAGTACAACCCTGAGTGCAACCCTATCCCTAAGTGCAACCCTATCCCTAAGTGCAACCCTATCCCTAAGTGCAACCCTAAGTGCAACCCTATCCCTAAGTGCAACCCTAAGTGCAACCCTATCCCTAAGTGCAACCCTAAGTGCAACCCTATCCCTAAGTGCAACCCTGAGTGCAACCGTAAGTGCAACCCTATCCCTAAGTGCAACCCTATCCCTAAGTGCAACCCTATCCCTAAGTGCAACCCTATTCCTAAGTGCAACCCTGAGTGCAACCCTATCCCTAAGTGCAACCCTAAGTGGAACCCTATCCCTAAGTGCAACCCTATCCCTAAGTGCAACCCTATCCATAAGTGCAACCCTATCCCTGAGTGCAACCCTGAGTGCAACCCTAAGGTCAACCCTATCCCTAAGTGCAACCCTAAGTGCAACCCTATCCCTAAGTGCAACCCTATCCCTAAGTGCAACCCTATCCCTAAGTGCAACCCTATCCCTAAGTGCAACCCTATCCCTAAGTGCAACCCTATCCCTGAGTGCTACCCTGAGTGCAACCCTAAGTGCAACCCTATCCCTAAGTGCAACCCTAAGTGCAACCCTAAGTGCAACCCTATCCCTAAGTGCAACCCTATCCCTAAGTGCAACCCTATCCCTGAGTGCAACCCTGAGTGCAACCCTAAGTGCAACCCTATCCCTAAGTGCAACCCTAAGTGCAACCCTATCCCTAAGTGAAACCCTAAGTGCAACCCTGAGTGCAACCCTAAGTGCAACCCTAAGTGCAACCCTATCCCTAAGTGCAACCCTAAGTGCAACCCTATCCCTAAGTGCAACCCTATCCCTAAGTGCAACCCTATCCCTAAGTGCAACCCTATCCCTAAGTGCAACCCTAAGTGCAACCCTATCTCTAAGTGCAACCCTATCCATAAGTGCAACCCTAAGTGCAACCCTATCCCTAAGTGCAACCCTATCCCTAAGTGCAACCCTATCCCTAAGTGCAACCCTATCCCTAAGTGCAACCCTAAGTGCAACCCTATCCCTAAGTGCAACCCTATCCCTAAGTGCAACCCTGAGTGCAACCCTAAGTGCAACCCTATCCCTAAGTGCAACCCTAAGTGCAACCCTATCCCTAAGTGCAACCCTAAGTGCAACCCTATCCCTTAGTGCAACCTTTAGTGCAACCCTAAGTGCAACCCTATCCCTAAGTGCAACCCTAAGTGCAACCCTATCCCTAAGTGCAACCCTAAGTGCAACCCTATCTCTAAGTGCAACCCTAAGTCCAACCCTATCCCTAAGTGCAACCCTGAGTGCAACCCTAAGTGCAACCCTATCCCTAAGTGCAACCCTAAGTGCAACCCTATCCCTAAGTGCAACCCTAAGTGCAACCCTATCCCTAAGTGCAACCCTAAGTGCAACCCTATCCCTAAGTGCAACCCTAAGTGCAACCCTATCCCTAAGTGCAACCCTATCCCTAAGTGCAACCCTAAGTGCAACCCTATCCCTAAGTGCAACCCTAAGTGCAACCCTATCCCTAAGTGCAACCCTAAGTGCAACCCTAAGTGCAACCCTAAGTGCAACCCTATCCCTAAGTGCAACCCTATCCCTAAGTGCAACCCTGAGTGCAACCCTGAGTGCAACCCTAAGTGCAACCCTAAGTGCAACCCTAAGTGCAACCCTATCCCTAAGTGCAACCCTAAGTGCAACCCTATCCCTAAGTGCAACCCTAAGTGCAACCGTAAGTGCAACCCTAAGTGCAACCGTAAGTGCAACCCTATCCCTAAGTGCAACCCTATCCCTAAGTGCAACCCTATCCCTAAGTGCAACCCTAAGTGCAACCCTATCTCTAAGTGCAACCCTAAGTGCAACCCTATCCCTAAGTGCAACCCTATCCCTAAGTGCAACCCTATCCCTAAGTGCAACCCTGAGTGCAACCCTAAGTGCAACCCTATCCCTAAGTGCAACCCTAAGTGCAACCCTATCCCTAAGTGCAACCCTAAGTGCAACCCTATCCCTAAGTGCAACCCTAAGTGCAACCCTAAGTGCAACCCTAAGTGCAACCCTATCCCTAAGTGCAACCCTAAGTGGAACCCTATCCCTAAGTGCAACCCTATCCCTAAGTGCAACCCTATCCCTAAGTGCAACCCTATCCCTGAGTGCTACCCTGAGTGCAACCCTAAGTGCAACCCTATCCCTAAATGCAACCCTAAGTGCAACCCTAAGTGCAACCCTAAGTGCAACCCTATCCCTAAGTGCAACCCTATCCCTAAGTGCAACCCTATCCCTGAGTGCAACCCTGAGTGCAACCCTAAGTGCAACCCTATCCCTAAGTGCAACCCTAAGTGCAACCCTATCCCTAAGTGAAACCCTAAGTACAACCCTGAGTGCAACCCTAAGTGCAACCCTAAGTGCAACCCTATCCCTAAGTGCAACCCTAAGTGCAACCCTATCCCTAAGTGCAACCATAAGTGCAACCCTAAGTGCAACCCTATCCCTAAGTGCAACCCTATCCCTGAGTGCAACCCTATCTCTAAGTGCAACCCTAAGTGCAACCCTATCCCTAAGTGCAACCCTATCCCTAAGTGCAACCGAGTGCAATCCTAAGTGCAACCCTATCCCTAAGTGCAACCCTAAGTGCAACCCTATCCCTAAATGCAACCCTAAGTGCAACCCTTTCCCTAAGTGCAACCCTAAGTGCAACCCTAAGTGCAACCCTATCCCTAAGTGCAACCCTAAGTGGAACCCTATCCCTAAGTGCAACCCTATCCCTAAGTGCAACCCTATCCATAAGTGCAACCCTATCCCTGAGTGCAACCCTGAGTGCAACCCTAAGTGCAACCCTATCCCTAAGTGCAACCCTAAGTGCAACCCTATCCCTAAGTGCAACCCTAAGTGCAACCTCTAAGTGCAACCCTAAGTGCAACCCTATCCTTAAGTGCAACCCTAAGTGCAACCCTATCCCTAAGTGCAACCCTATCCCTAAGTGCAACCCTATCCCTAAGTGCAACCCTATCCCTGAGTGCAACCGAGTGCAACCCTAAGTGCAACCCTATCCCTAAGTGCAACCCTAAGTGCAACCCTATCCCTAAGTGCAACCCTAAGTGCAACCCTATCCCTAAGTGCAACCCTGAGTGCAACCGTAAGTGCAACCCTAAGTGCAACCCTATCCCTAAGTGCAACCCTATCCCGAAGTGCAACCCTATCCCTAAGTGCAACCCTAAGTGCAACCCTATCCCTAAGTGCAACCCTAAGTGCAACCCTATCCCTAAGTGCAACCCTGAGTGCAACCGTAAGTGCAACCCTAAGTGCAACCCTATCCCTAAGTGCAACCCTATCCCTGAGTGCAACCCTATCTCTAAGTGCAACCCTAAGTGCAACCCTATCCCTAAGTGCAACCCTATCCCTAAGTGCAACCCTAAGTGCAACCCTATCCCTAAGTGCAACCCTATCCATAAGTGCAACCCTAAGTGCAACCCTATCCCTAAGTGCAACCCTATCCCTAAGTGCAACCCTATCCCTAAGTGCAACCCTATCCCTAAGTGCAACCCTAAGTGCAACCCTATCCCTAAGTGCAACCCTATCCCTAAGTGCAACCCTGAGTGCAACCCTAAGTGCAACCCTATCCCTAAGTGCAACCCTAAGTGCAACCCTATCCCTTAGTGCAACCTTTAGTGCAACCCTAAGTGCAACCCTAAGTGCAACCCTATCCCTAAGTGCAACCCTAAGTGCAACCCTATCCCTAAGTGCAACCCTATCCCTAAGTGCAACCCTATCCCTAAGTGCAACCCTAAGTGCAACCGTAAGTGCAACCCTAAGTGCAACCCTATCCCTAAGTGCAACCCTATCCCTAAGTGCAACCCTAAGTGCAACCCTAAGTGCAACCCTATCCCTAAGTGCAACCGTATCCCTAAGTGCAACCCTATCCCTAAGTGCAACCCTAAGTGCAACCCTATCCCTAAGTGCAACCCTATCCATAAGTGCAACCCTAAGTGCAACCCTATCCCTAAGTGCAACCCTATCCCTAAGTGCAACCCTATCCCTAAGTGCAACCCTATCCCTAAGTGCAACCCTAAGTGCAACCCTATCCCTAAGTGCAACCCTATCCCTAAGTGCAACCCTGAGTGCAACCCTAAGTGCAACCCTATCCCTAAGTGCAACCCTAAGTGCAACCCTATCCCTAAGTGCAACCCTAAGTGCAACCCTATCCCTTAGTGCAACCTTTAGTGCAACCCTAAGTGCAACCCTAAGTGCAACCCTATCCCTAAGTGCAACCCTAAGTGCAACCCTATCCCTAAGTGCAACCCTATCCCTAAGTGCAACCCTAAGTGCAACCGTAAGTGCAACCCTAAGTGCAACCCTATCCCTAAGTGCAACCCTATCCCTAAGTGCAACCCTAAGTGCAACCCTATCCCTAAGTGCAACCCTAAGTGCAACCCTATCCCTAAGTGCAACCCTAAGTGCAACCCTATCCCTAAGTGCAACCCTAAGTGCAACCCTAAGTGCAACCCTATCTCTAAGTGCAACCCTAAGTCCAACCCTATCCCTAAGTGCAACCCTGAGTGCAACCCTAAGTGTAACCCTATCCCTAAGTGCAACCCTAAATGCAACCCTATCCCTAAGTGCAACCCTAAGTGCAACCCTATCCCTAAGTGCAACCCTAAGTGCAACCCTATCCCTAAGTGCAACCCTATCCTTAAGTGCAACCCTATCCCTAAGTGCAACCCTATCCCTAAGTGCAACCCTATCCCTAAGTGCAACCCTATCCCTAAGTGCAACCCTGAGTGCAACCCTGAGTGCAACCCTAAGTGCAACCCTAAGTGCAACCCTATCCCTAAGTGCAACCCTAAGTGCAACCCTATCCCTAAGTGCAACCCTAAGTGCAACCGTAAGTGCAACCCTAAGTGCAACCGTAAGTGCAACCCTATCCCTAAGTGCAACCCTAAGTGCAACCCTATCTCTAAGTGCAACCCTAAGTGCAACCCTATCCCTAAGTGCAACCCTATCCCTAAGTGCAACCCTATCCCTAAGTGCAACCCTGAGTGCAACCCTAAGTGCAACCCTATCCCTAAGTGCAACCCTAAGTGCAACCCTATCCCTAAGTGCAACCCTAAGTGCAACCCTATCCCTAAGTGCAACCCTAAGTGCAACCCTAAGTGCAACCCTAAGTGCAACCCTATCCCTAAGTGCAACCCTAAGTGGAACCCTATCCCTAAGTGCAACCCTATCCCTAAGTGCAACCCTATCCCTAAGTGCAACCCTATCCCTGAGTGCTACCCTGAGTGCAACCCTAAGTGCAACCCTATCCCTAAATGCAACCCTAAGTGCAACCCTAAGTGCAACCCTAAGTGCAACCCTATCCCTAAGTGCAACCCTATCCCTAAGTGCAACCCTATCCCTAAGTGCAACCCTATCCCTGAGTGCAACCCTGAGTGCAACCCTAAGTGCAACCCTATCCCTAAGTGCAACCCTAAGTGCAACCCTAAGTGCAACCCTAAGTGCAACCCTATCCCTAAGTGCAACCCTATCCCTAAGTGCAACCCTATCCATAAGTGCAACCCTAAGTGCAACCCTATCCCTAAGTGCAACCCTATCCCTAAGTGCAACCCTATCCCTAAGTGCAACCCTATCCCTAAGTGCAACCCTAAGTGCAACCCTATCCCTAAGTGCAACCCTATCCCTAAGTGCAACCCTGAGTGCAACCCTAAGTGCAACCCTATCCCTAAGTGCAACCCTAAGTGCAACCCTATCCCTAAGTGCAACCCTAAGTGCAACCCTATCCCTTAGTGCAACCTTTAGTGCAACCCTAAGTGCAACCCTAAGTGCAACCCTATCCCTAAGTGCAACCCTAAGTGCAACCCTATCCCTAAGTGCAACCCTATCCCTAAGTGCAACCCTATCCCTAAGTGCAACCCTAAGTGCAACCGTAAGTGCAACCCTAAGTGCAACCCTATCCCTAAGTGCAACCCTATCCCTAAGTGCAACCCTAAGTGCAACCCTAAGTGCAACCCTATCCCTAAGTGCAACCCTATCCCTTAGTGCAACCTTTAGTGCAACCCTAAGTGCAACCCTAAGTGCAACCCTATCCCTAAGTGCAACCCTAAGTGCAACCCTATCCCTAAGTGCAACCCTATCCCTAAGTGCAACCCTATCCCTAAGTGCAACCCTAAGTGCAACCGTAAGTGCAACCCTAAGTGCAACCCTATCCCTAAGTGCAACCCTATCCCTAAGTGCAACCCTAAGTGCAACCCTAAGTGCAACCCTATCCCTAAGTGCAACCCTATCCCTAAGTGCAACCCTATCCCTAAGTGCAACCCTATCCATAAGTGCAACCCTAAGTGCAACCCTATCCCTAAGTGCAACCCTATCCCTAAGTGCAACCCTATCCCTAAGTGCAACCCTATCCCTAAGTGCAACCCTAAGTGCAACCCTATCCCTAAGTGCAACCCTAAGTGCAACCCTATCCCTTAGTGCAACCTTTAGTGCAACCCTAAGTGCAACCCTAAGTGCAACCCTATCCCTAAGTGCAACCCTAAGTGCAACCCTATCCCTAAGTGCAACCCTATCCTAAGTGCAACCCTAAGTGCAACCGTAAGTGCACCCTAAGTGCAACCCTATCCCTAAGTGCAACCCTATCCCTAAGTGCAACCCTAAGTGCAACCCTATCCCTAAGTGCAACCCTAAGTGCAACCCTATCCCTAAGTGCAACCCTAAGTGCAACCTTATCCCTAAGTGCAACCCTAAGTGCAACCCTCTAAGTGCAACCCTATCGCTAAGTGCAACCCTAAGTCCAACCCTATCCCTAAGTGCAACCCTGAGTGCAACCCTAAGTGCAACCCTATCCCTAAGTGCAACCCTAAGTGCAACCCTATCCCTAAGTGCAACCCTAAGTGCAACCCTATCCCTAAGTGCAACCCTAAGTGCAACCCTATCCCTAAGTGCAACCCTATCCTTAAGTGCAACCCTATCCCTAAGTGCAACCCTATCCCTAAGTGCAACCCTATCCCTAAGTGCAACCCTATCCCTAAGTGCAACCCTGAGTGCAACCCTGAGTGCAACCCTAAGTGCAACCCCTAAGTGCAACCCTAAGTGCAACCCTATCCCTAAGTGCAACCCTAAGTGCACCCTATCCCTAAGT
>NW_027193701.1:25000-44835 GCF_032444005.1 Ranitomeya imitator | reverse complement strand
GCCATGTAACCCTCCTCCACCAATGACACCCTCCTCCAGCCACGGACACCCTCCTCCAGCCGCGGACACCCCCCTACAGCCGCGGACACCCTCCTCCAGCCACGGACACCCTCCTCCAGACACTGACACCCTCCTCCAGCCACGGACAACCTCCTCCAGCCACGGACACCCTCCTCCAGCCACAGACACCCTATACACATATAGCTGTCCGTTAAACAACTCAGAGAAGCGTATTTTGGTGCCACAAAAAAAAAAAACTGTTCGGTAGAAGAGTACCTACACACATCATACAGGGTGACTTGATGGGAAAAGACATTGAAAACCTTACCGTGTGAGCGTAGGCGTGTCCAGATACATGGGGGGACCATACGTGGTCCCTATGGGAGAAAATGAATGGAGCCTTCTCAAACTGTTCCTCTTTAGTGTTAACGGGACATACTGTGTATACATATGTCACCTACTTAACATTACATACATTGCACACATACAGGTTTATGTTTTTTTACACCGTAAAGCAACTTTTTAATTGGCAGCGGACAGTCACATATAGCTGTCCGTTAAACAACTCAGAGAAGCGTATTTTGGTGCCACAAAAAAAAAAAAACTGTTCGGTAGAAGAGTACCTACACACATCATACAGGGTGACTTGATGGGAAAAGACATTGAAAACCTTACCGTGTGAGCGTAGGCGTGTCCAGATACATGGGGGGACCATACGTGGTCCCTATGGGAGAAAATGAATGGAGCCTTCTCAAACTGTTCCTCTTTAGTGTTAACGGGACATACTGTGTATACATATGTACCTACTTAACATTACATACATTGCACACATACAGGTTTATGTTTTTTTACACCGTAAAGCAACTTTTTAATTGGCAGCGGACAGTCACATATAGCTGTCCGTTAAACAACTCAGAGAAGCGTATTTTGGTGCCACAAAAAAAAAAAAACAGTTCGGTAGAAGAGTACCTACACACATCATACAGGGTGACTTGATGGGAAAAGACATTGAAAACCTTACCGTGTGAGCGTAGGCGTGTCCAGATACATGGGGGGGACCATACGTGGTCCCTATGGGAGAAAATGAATGGAGCCTTCTCAAACTGTTCCTCTTTAGTGTTAACGGGACATACTGTGTATACATATGTCACCTACTTAACATTACATACATTGCACACATACAGGTTTATGTTTTTTTACACCGTAAAGCAACTTTTTAATTGGCAGCGGACAGTCACATATAGCTGTCCGTTAAACAACTCAGAGAAGCGTATTTTGGTGCCACAAAAAAAAAAAAACAGTTCGGTAGAAGAGTACCTACACACATCATACAGGGTGACTTGATGGGAAAAGACATTGAAAACCTTACCGTGTGAGCGTAGGCGTGTCCAGATACATGGGGGGACCATACGTGGTCCCTATGGGAGAAAATGAATGGAGCCTTCTCAAACTGTTCCTCTTTAGTGTTAACGGGACATACTGTGTATACATATGTCACCTACTTAACATTACATACATTGCACACATACAGGTTTATGTTTTTTTACACCGTAAAGCAACTTTTTAATTGGCAGCGGACAGTCACATATAGCTGTCCGTTAAACAACTCAGCGAAGCGTATTTTGGTGCCACAAAAAAAAAAAAAACAGTTCGGTAGAAGAGTACCTACACACATCATACAGGGTGACTTGATGGGAAAAGACATTGAAAACCTTACCGTGTGAGCGTAGGCGTGTCCAGATACATGGGGGGGGGACCATACGTGGTCCCTATGGGAGAAAATGAATGGAGCCTTCTCAAACTGTTCCTCTTTAGTGTTAACGGGACATACTGTGTATACATATGTCACCTACTTAACATTACATACATTGCACACATACAGGTTTATGTTTTTTTACACCGTAAAGCAACTTTTTAATTGGCAGCGGACAGTCACATATAGCTGTCCGTTAAACAACTCAGAGAAGCGTATTTTGGTGCCACAAAAAAAAAAAACAGTTCGGTAGAAGAGTACCTACACACATCATACAGGGTGACTTGATGGGAAAAGACATTGAAAACCTTACCGTGTGAGCGTAGGCGTGTCCAGATACATGGGGGGACCATACGTGGTCCCTATGGGAGAAAATGAATGGAGCCTTCTCAAACTGTTCCTCTTTAGTGTTAACGGGACATACTGTGTATACATATGTCACCTACTTAACATTACATACATTGCACACATACAGGTTTATGTTTTTTTACACCGTAAAGCAACTTTTTAATTGGCAGCGGACAGTCACATATAGCTGTCCGTTAAACAACTCAGCGAAGCGTATTTTGGTGCCACAAAAAAAAAAAAAACAGTTCGGTAGAAGAGTACCTACACACATCATACAGGGTGACTTGATGGGAAAAGACATTGAAAACCTTACCGTGTGAGCGTAGGCGTGTCCAGATACATGGGGGTGGGACCATACGTGGTCCCTATTGGAGAAAATGAATGGAGCCTTCTCAAACTGTTCCTCTTTAGTGTTAACGGGACATACTGTGTATACATATGTCACCTACTTAACATTACATACATTGCACACATACAGGTTTATGTTTTTTTACACCGTAAAGCAACTCTTTAATTGGCAGCGGACAGTCACATATAGCTGTCCGTTAAACAACTCAGAGAAGCGTATTTTGGTGCCACAAAAAAAAAAAAAACAGTTCGGTAGAAGAGTACCTACACACATCATACAGGGTGACTTGATGGGAAAAGACATTGAAAACCTTACCGTGTGAGCGTAGGCGTGTCCAGATACATGGGGGGACCATACGTGGTCCCTATGGGAGAAAATGAATGGAGCCTTCTCAAACTGTTCCTCTTTAGTGTTAACGGGACATACTGTGTATACATATGTCACCTACTTAACATTACATACATTGCACACATACAGGTTTATGTTTTTTTACACCGTAAAGCAACTCTTTAATTGGCAGCGGACAGTCACATATAGCTGTCCGTTAAACAACTCAGCGAAGCGTATTTTGGTGCCACAAAAAAAAAAAAAACAGTTCGGTAGAAGAGTACCTACACACATCATACAGGGTGACTTGATGGGAAAAGACATTGAAAACCTTACCGTGTGAGCGTAGGCGTGGCCAGATACATGGGGGGGGACCATACGTGGTCCCTATGGGAGAAAATGGATGGAGCCTTCTCAAACTGTTCCTCTTTAGTGTTAACGGGACATACTGTGTATACATATGTCACCTACTTAACATTACATACATTGCACACATACAGGTTTATGTTTTTTTACACCGTAAAGCAACTCTTTAATTGGCAGCGGACAGTCACATATAGCTGTCCGTTAAACAACTCAGCGAAGCGTATTTTGGTGCCACAAAAAAAAAAAGCAACAGTTCGGTAGAAGAGTACCTACACACATCATACAGGGTGACTTGATGGGAAAAGACATTGAAAACCTTACCGTGTGAGCGTAGGCGTGTCCAGATACATGGGGGGACCATACGTGGTCCCTATGGGAGAAAATGAATGGGATTCCCCATAGGGAGATAAACGCTTGTATCTCCATGGTTGACTGACATGTGCACTAGATATTTCAGGTGGTGAGAGCACAGACTCTCCCACAAATGTTAAGACCCCCTCGACCGGCTGAGCTTTGGGATTCCAGAGATATTGGCCCCAAACAGGGACCCCCCCCCCATCAAATCGCTTCCAATGCATGTCTATGAGAAAACCATGCCAAAACTCTGGGGGTCACCGCTCGGCAGTCGTAGGTCCTGCGGACAAGTTCTTTACTGGGAAGAAAGCCCAGGGTCTGCCCTTTAAAATGACACCAAAAGCGTGTCGCTGAGACTTTTGGTTCCGGAGAAATGAAGCCGGGACCGTGAGCTCCCCCTTCAATGAATATCACACGGTGTGGTCTAGGTAAGAAACGTGACATATAGCTTTTCTTACCGGGATCAAACCCTGCCAGTGAAAAAAATATTTCAAAGTCCGAAATGAATGGGATTCCCCATAGGGAGATAAACGCTTGTATCTCCATGGTTGACTGACATGTGCACTAGATATTTCAGGTGGTGAGAGCACAGACTCTCCCACAAATGTTAAGACCCCCTCGACCGGCTGAGCTTTGGGATTCCAGAGATATTGGCCCCAAACAGGGACCCCCCCCCCCCCATCAAATCGCTTCCAATGCATGTCTATGAGAAAACCATGCCAAAACTCTGGGGGTCACCGCTCGGCAGTCGTAGGTCCTGCGGACAAGTTCTTTACGGGGAAGAAAGCCCAGGGTCTGCCCTTTAAAATGACACCAAAAGCGTGTCGCTGAGACTTGTGGTTCCGGAGAAATGACGCCGGGACCGTGAGCTCCCCCTTCAATGAATATCACACGGTGTGGTCTGGGTAAGAAACGTGACATATAGCTTTTCTTACCGGGATCAAACCCTGCCAGTGGTAAAAATATTTCAAAGTCCGAAATGAATGGGATTCCCCATAGGGAGATAAACGCTTGTATCTCCATGGTTGACTGACATGTGCACTAGATATTTCAGGTGGTGAGAGCACAGACTCTCCCACAAATGTTAAGACCCCCTCGACCGGCTGAGCTTTGGGATTCCAGAGATATTGGCCCCAAACAGGGACCCCCCCCCATCAAATCGCTTCCAATGCATGTCTATGAGAAAACCATGCCAAAACTCTGGGGGTCACCGCTCGGCAGTCGTAGGTCCTGCGGACAAGTTCTTTACTGGGAAGAAAGCCCAGGGTCTGCCCTTTAAAATGACACCAAAAGCGTGTCGCTGAGACTTTTGGTTCCGGAGAAATGAAGCCGGGACCGTGAGCTCCCCCTTCAATGAATATCACACGGTGTGGTCAGGGTAAGAAACGTGACATATAGCTTTTCTTACCGGGATCAAACCCTGCCAGTGAAAAAAATATTTCAAAGTCCGAAATGAATGGGATTCCCCATAGGGAGATAAACGCTTGTATCTCCATGGTTGACTGACATGTGCACTAGATATTTCAGGTGGTGAGAGCACAGACTCTCCCACAAATGTTAAGACCCCCTCGACCGGCTGAGCTTTGGGATTCCAGAGATATTGGCCCCAAACAGGGACCCCCCCCATCAAATCGCTTCCAATGCATGTCTATGAGAAAACCATGCCAAAACTCTGGGGGTCACCGCTCGGCAGTCGTAGGTCCTGCGGACAAGTTCTTTACGGGGAAGAAAGCCCAGGGTCTGCCCTTTAAAATGACACCAAAAGCGTGTCGCTGAGACTTGTGGTTCCGGAGAAATGACGCCGGGACCGTGAGCTCCCCCTTCAATGAAAATCACACGGTGTGGTCTGGGTAAGAAACGTGACATATAGCTTTTCTTACCGGGATCAAACCCTGCCAGTGGTAAAAATATTTCAAAGTCCGAAATGAATGGGATTCCCCATAGGGAGATAAACGCTTGTATCTCCATGGTTGACTGACATGTGCACTAGATATTTCAGGTGGTGAGAGCACAGACTCTCCCACAAATGTTAAGACCCCCTCGACCGGCTGAGCTTTGGGATTCCAGAGATATTGGCCCCAAACAGGGACCCCCCCCATCAAATCGCTTCCAATGCATGTCTATGAGAAAACCATGCCAAAACTCTGGGGGTCACCGCTCGGCAGTCGTAGGTCCTGCGGACAAGTTCTTTACGGGGAAGAAAGCCCAGGGTCTGCCCTTTAAAATGACACCAAAAGCGTGTCGCTGAGACTTGTGGTTCCGGAGAAATGACGCCGGGACCGTGAGCTCCCCCTTTCGATGAAAATCACGCGGTGTGGTCTGGGTAAGAAACGTGACATATAGATTTTCTTACCCGGACCAAACCCTGCCAGTGAAAAAAATATTTCAAAGTCCGAAATGAATGGGATTCCTCATAGGGAGATAAACGCTTGTATCTCCGTGGTTGACTGACATATGCACTAGATATGTCAGTTGGTGAGGGCACAGACTCTCCCACAAATGATAAAAGACCCCCCTCGACCGGCTGAGACTTGGGATTCCAGGGATATTGGCCCCAAACGGGGACCCCCCCATCAAAACGCTTCCGATGCATGTCTATGAGAAAAAACATGCCAAAACTCCGGGGGTCACCGCTCTACGGTCGTAGGTCTGCTTTTGCACCCGAAACCCTCTAATAAGCTTTAAAACAGGCTGTAGAGAGAAAAGGAGCATGAACTGACGCACGGCCATTGAAAACATGCTCATAAGGAGGTTGCGGCGACCGCACACAATTGCGTAGGCGCCCGCTGCAACCCACAGTTCGGTAGAAGAGTGCCTACACACATCATACAGGATGATTTGATGGAAAAAAAACAATGAAAACCTTACCGTGTGAGTGTCCAGAAACGTGGGGGAATCCTGGCCATATGTGGTCCCTATCGGAAAAATGTATGGAGCCTTCTCAAACTGTTCCTCTTTAGTGTTAACGGGACATACTGTGTATATATATATATATATATATATGTGTGACCTACTTGACATTACATACATTACATACATACAAGCGTAGGAGTGTCCAGGAAGGTGTGGGGGAATCCTGGCCATACGTGGTCCCTATGGGAAAAATGTATGGAGCTTTCTCAAATGGGATTCCCCATAGGGAGATAAACGCTTATATCTCTGTGGTTGACTGACATATGCACTAGATATTTCAGGTGGTGGGAGCACAGACTCTCCCACAAATTTTATGACCTGCCTCGACCGGCTGAGACTTGGTATTCCAGAGATATTGGCCCCAAACGGGGACCCCCCCCCCCTCCATAAAATCGCTTCCAATGCATGTCTATGAGAAAAACATGCCAAAACTCCGGGGGTCACCGCTCTGCGGTCGTAGGTCCTGCGCAAAAGTTCTTTTCGGAGAAGAAAGCCCAGGCTTTCCCCTTTAAAAAGACACCAAAAGCGCGTCGCTGAGACTTGCGGTTCCAGAGGAATAAGGCCGGGACCGTGAGCTCCCCCTTCAATTAAAATGACACCGTCATTTTCTGGGTAAGAAACGGGGACCTAGCCGACTCTTACCCGGATCTCACTCTGCCAGTGGTAAAAATATTTGAAAGTCCTAAATGAATGGGTTTCCTCATAGGGAGACAAACGTTTTTATCTCCGTGGTTGACTGACATATGCACTAGATATTTCAGGTCCCAAAGTTCTACGGCTCCTGGAAGCCAAAAACACCTCGCCGGAAAATTTCAAAGTCCCAAGGACTCTTTCTTGAAAATCAATCCGGGGACCATGGAAGTGTCCTCGGTACAGCCTCAGAGCTTTCCCCCGCCTGGAAGTCTGAAAGTTCTCTGTTTGTTCTCAGTGGAAAATCATATCTTTTTCAGTGTTCCACCCATCAGACCCAAACTTTGCCCCCCGCTTAGGTCTCTGTCTTGGGGTGCTTTACAACATATTGACGCCCCTTTAGGGTGGAAGGAGGGGAAATGGGTCATTTTTCACAAAATCGGAAATTTGTCAAAATATTTCTAAGTGTCAAGGACACTTTTGGAAAATCTTCCCCAGGCTCCTGGAAGCCTCCTCGGTACGCCTCCGGCGGTTTCCCCCTGCCTGGAAGTCTGACACTTGTCTGAAATTTTTAGAGTATGAAAACGCGTTTTTTCACCCAAAATTCGACTTTGCGCCCATGACTCGCAAACTTCACCCACAGTTAGGTCACTGCCTTGGGGTACCTCACAACATATTGACGCCCCCCTGGCGTGGAAGTAGGGGAAAAGTGTCATTTTTTACAAAATCGGATATTTCACCCTCCTCCAGCCACGGACACCCTGCTCCAGCCACGGACACCCTCCTCCAGCCACGGACACCCTGCTCCAGCCGCGGACACCCTACTCCAGCCACGGACACCCTGCTCCAGCCACGGACACCCTCCTCCAGCCACGGACACCCTCCTCCAGCCACGGACACCCTGCTCCAGCCGCGGACACCCTCCTCCAGCCACGGACACCCTCCTCCAGCCACGGACACCCTCCTCCAGCCACGGACACCCTCCTACAGCCACGGACACCCTGCTCCAGCCACGGACACCCTCCTACAGCCACTGACACCCTCCTCCAGCCACGGACACCCTCCTCCAGCCACGGACACCCTCTTCCAGCCACTGACACCCTCCTCCAGCCAATGACACCCTCCTCCAGCCACGGACACCCTCATCCAGCCACGGACACCCTCCTCCAGCCACGGACACCCTCCTCCAGCCACGGACACCCTCCTACAGCCACGGACACCCTGCTCCAGCCACGGACACCCTCCTCCAGCCACTGACACCCTCCTCCAGCCGCGGACATCCTCCTCCAGCCACGGACACCCTCCTCCAGCCACGGACACCCTCCTCCAGCCACGGACACCCTCCTCCAGCCACTGACACCCTCCTCCAGCCACGGACACCCTCCTCCAGCCACGGACACCCTCCTCCAGCCACGTACACCCTCATCCAGCCACGGACACCCTCCTGCAGCCACGTACACCCTCCTCCAGCCACGGACACCCTCCTCCAGCCACGGACACCCTCCTCCAGCCACGGACACCCTCCTCCAGCCACTGACACCCTCCTCCAGCCACGGACACCCTCCTCCAGCCAATGACACCCTCCTCCAGCCACGTACACCCTCATCCAGCCACGGACACCCTCCTCCAGCCACGGACACCCTCCTCCAGCCAAAACCACCCTCCTCCAGCCACGTACACCCTCCTCCAGCCGCGGACACCCTCCTCCAGCCGCGGACACCCTCCTCCAGCCGCGGACACCCTCCTCCAGCCACGGACACCCTGCTCCAGCCACGGACACCCTCCTCCAGCCACGGACACCCTCCTCCAGCCACGGACACCCTCCTCCAGCCACGGACACCCTCCTCCAGCCACGTACACCCTCATACAGCCACGGACACCCTCCTCCAGCCACGGACACCCTCCTCCAGCCAATGACACCCTCCTCCAGCCACGGACACCCTCATCCAGCCACGGACACCCTCCTCCAGCCACGGACACCCTCCTCCAGCCAAAACCACCCTCCTCCAGCCACGGACACCCTCCTCCAGCCACGGACACCCTCCTCCAGCCGCGGACACCCTCCTCCAGCCGCGGACACCCTCCTCCAGCCACGGACACCCTCCTCCAGCCACGGACACCCTCCTCCAGCCACGGACACCCTCCTCCAGCCACTGACACACTCCTCCAGCCACGGACACCCTCCTCCAGCCAATGACACCCTCCTCCAGCCACGTACACCCTCATCCAGCCACGGACACCCTCCTCCAGCCACGGACACCCTCCTCCAGCCAAAACCACCCTCCTCCAGCCACGGTCACCCTCCTCCAGCCACGGACACCCTCCTCCAGCCGCGGACACCCTCCTCCAGCCGCGGACACCGTCCTCCAGCCAATGACACCCTCCTCCAGCCACGTACACCCTCATCCAGCCACGGACACCCTCCTCCAGCCACGGACATCCTCCTCCAGCCAAAACCACCCTCCTCCAGCCACGTACACCCTCCTCCAGCCACGGACACCCTCCTCCAGCCAATGACACCCTCCTCCAGCCGCGGACACCCTCCTCCAGCCACGGACACCCTCCTCCAGCCACGGACACCCTCCTCCAGCCACGGACACCCTCCTCCAGCCACGGACACCCTCCTGCAGCCACGTACACCCTCCTCCAGCCACGGACACCCTCCTCCAGCCACTGACACCCTCCTCCAGCCACGGATACCCTCCTCCAGCCACGTACACCCTCATCCAGCCACGGACACCCTCCTCCAGCCACGGACACCCTCCTCCAGCCAAAACCACCCTCCTCCAGCCACGTACACCCTCCTCCAGCCACGGACACCCTCCTCCAGCCACGGACACCCTCCTCCAGCCACGGGACACCCTCCTGCAGCCACGGACACCCTCCTCCAGCCACGTACACCCTCATCCAGCCACGGACACCCTCCTCCAGCCACGGGCACCCTCCTCCAGCCAAAACCACCCTCCTCCAGCCAATGACACCCTCCTCCAGCCGCGGACACCCTCCTCCAGCCACGGACACCCTCCTCCAGCCACTGACACCCTCCTCCAGCCACGGACACCCTCCCCCAGCCACGGACACCCTCCTCCAGCCACGGACACCCTCCTCCAGCCACGGACACCCTCCTCCAGCCACGGACACCCTCCTGCAGCCACGTACACCCTCCTCCAGCCACGGACACCCTCCTCCAGCCACGGACACCCTCCTCCAGCCACGGACACCCTCCTCCAGCCACTGACACCCTCCTCCAGCAACGGACACCCTCCTCCAGCCAATGACACCCTCCTCCAGCCACGTACACCCTCATCCAGCCACGGACACCCACGGACACCCTCCTCCAGCCACTGACACCCTCCTCCAGCCACGGACACCCTTCTCCAGCCAAAACCACCCTCCTCCAGCCACGTACACCCTCCTCCAGCCACGGACACCCTCCTCCAGCCAATGACACCCTCCTCCAGCCGCGGACACCCTCCTCCAGCCACGGACACCCTCCTCCAGCCACGTACACCCTCATCCAGCCACGGACACCCTCCTCCAGCCACGGACACCCTCCTCCAGCCAATGACACCCTCCTCCAGCCGCGGACACCCTCCTCCAGCCACGGGACACCCTCCTGCAGCCACGGACACCCTCCTCCAGCCACGTACACCCTCATCCAGCCACGGACACCCTCCTCCAGCCACGGACACCCTCCTCCAGCCAAAACCACCCTCCTCCAGCCAATGACACCCTCCTCCAGCCGCGGACACCCTCCTCCAGCCACGGACACCCTCCTCCAGCCACGGACACCCTCCTCCAGCCACGGACACCCTCCTCCAGCCACGGACACCCTCATCCAGCCACGGACACCCTCCTCCAGCCACGGACACCCTCCTGCAGCCACGTACACACTCCTCCAGCCACGGACACCCTCCTCCAGCCACGGACACCCTCCTCCAGCCACGGACACCCTCCTCCAGCCACGGACACCCTCCTCCAGCCAATGACACCCTCCTCCAGCCACGTACACCCTCATCCAGCCACGGACACCCACGGACACCCTCCTCCAGCCACTGACACCCTCCTCCAGCCACGGACACCCTCCTCCAGCCAATGACACCCTCCTCCAGCCACGTACACCCTCCTCCAGCCACGGACACCCTCCTCCAGCCACGGACACCCTCCTCCAGCCAAAACCACCCTCCTCCAGCCACGTACACCCTCCTCCAGCCACGGACACCCTCCTCCAGCCACGGGACACCCTCCTGCAGCCACGGACACCCTGCTCCAGCCACGGACACCCTCCTCCAGCCACGGACACCCTCCTCCAGCCACGGACACCCTCCTCCAGCCACGTACACCCTCATACAGCCACGGACACCCTCCTCCAGCCACGGACACCCTCCTCCAGCCAATGACACCCTCCTCCAGCCACGGACACCCTCATCCAGCCACGGACACCCTCCTCCAGCCACGGACACCCTCCTCCAGCCAAAACCACCCTCCTCCAGCCACGGACACCCTCCTCCAGCCACGGACACCCTCCTCCAGCCGCGGACACCCTCCTCCAGCCGCGGACACCCTCCTCCAGCCACGGACACCCTCCTCCAGCCACGGACACCCTCCTCCAGCCACGGACACCCTCCTCCAGCCACTGACACACTCCTCCAGCCACGGACACCCTCCTCCAGCCAATGACACCCTCCTCCAGCCACGTACACCCTCATCCAGCCACGGACACCCTCCTCCAGCCACGGACACCCTCCTCCAGCCAAAACCACCCTCCTCCAGCCACGGTCACCCTCCTCCAGCCACGGACACCCTCCTCCAGCCGCGGACACCCTCCTCCAGCCGCGGACACCGTCCTCCAGCCAATGACACCCTCCTCCAGCCACGTACACCCTCATCCAGCCACGGACACCCTCCTCCAGCCACGGACATCCTCCTCCAGCCAAAACCACCCTCCTCCAGCCACGTACACCCTCCTCCAGCCACGGACACCCTCCTCCAGCCAATGACACCCTCCTCCAGCCGCGGACACCCTCCTCCAGCCACGGACACCCTCCTCCAGCCACGGACACCCTCCTCCAGCCACGGACACCCTCCTCCAGCCACGGACACCCTCCTGCAGCCACGTACACCCTCCTCCAGCCACGGACACCCTCCTCCAGCCACTGACACCCTCCTCCAGCCACGGATACCCTCCTCCAGCCAATGACACCCTCCTCCAGCCACGTACACCCTCATCCAGCCACGGACACCCTCCTCCAGCCACGGACACCCTCCTCCAGCCAAAACCACCCTCCTCCAGCCACGTACACCCTCCTCCAGCCACGGACACCCTCCTCCAGCCACGGACACCCTCCTCCAGCCACGGGACACCCTCCTGCAGCCACGGACACCCTCCTCCAGCCACGTACACCCTCATCCAGCCACGGACACCCTCCTCCAGCCACGGGCACCCTCCTCCAGCCAAAACCACCCTCCTCCAGCCAATGACACCCTCCTCCAGCCGCGGACACCCTCCTCCAGCCACGGACACCCTCCTCCAGCCACTGACACCCTCCTCCAGCCACGGACACCCTCCCCCAGCCACGGACACCCTCCTCCAGCCACGGACACCCTCCTCCAGCCACGGACACCCTCCTCCAGCCACGGACACCCTCCTGCAGCCACGGACACCCTCCTCCAGCCACGGACACCCTCCTCCAGCCACGGACACCCTCCTCCAGCCACGGACACCCTCCTCCAGCCACTGACACCCTCCTCCAGCAACGGACACCCTCCTCCAGCCAATGACACCCTCCTCCAGCCACGTACACCCTCATCCAGCCACGGACACCCACGGACACCCTCCTCCAGCCACTGACACCCTCCTCCAGCCACGTACACCCTTCTCCAGCCAAAACCACCCTCCTCCAGCCACGTACACCCTCCTCCAGCCACGGACACCCTCCTCCAGCCAATGACACCCTCCTCCAGCCGCGGACACCCTCCTCCAGCCACGGACACCCTCCTCCAGCCACGTACACCCTCATCCAGCCACGGACACCCTCCTCCAGCCACGGACACCCTCCTCCAGCCAATGACACCCTCCTCCAGCCGCGGACACCCTCCTCCAGCCACGGGACACCCTCCTGCAGCCACGGACACCCTCCTCCAGCCACGTACACCCTCATCCAGCCACGGACACCCTCCTCCAGCCACGGACACCCTCCTCCAGCCAAAACCACCCTCCTCCAGCCAATGACACCCTCCTCCAGCCGCGGACACCCTCCTCCAGCCACGGACACCCTCCTCCAGCCACGGACACCCTCCTCCAGCCACGGACACCCTCCTCCAGCCACGGACACCCTCATCCAGCCACGGACACCCTCCTCCAGCCACGGACACCCTCCTGCAGCCACGTACACACTCCTCCAGCCACGGACACCCTCCTCCAGCCACGGACACCCTCCTCCAGCCACGGACACCCTCCTCCAGCCACGGACACCCTCCTCCAGCCAATGACACCCTCCTCCAGCCACGTACACCCTCATCCAGCCACGGACACCCACGGACACCCTCCTCCAGCCACTGACACCCTCCTCCAGCCACGGACACCCTCCTCCAGCCAATGACACCCTCCTCCAGCCACGTACACCCTCCTCCAGCCACGGACACCCTCCTCCAGCCACGGACACCCTCCTCCAGCCAAAACCACCCTCCTCCAGCCACGTACACCCTCCTCCAGCCACGGACACCCTCCTCCAGCCACGGGACACCCTCCTGCAGCCACGGACACCCTCCTCCAGCCACGGACACCCTCCTCCAGCCACGTACACCCTCATCCAGCCACGGACACCCTCCTCCAGCCACGGACACCCTCCTCCAGCCAAAACCACCCTCCTCCAGCCACGTACACCCTCCTTTAGCCACGGACACCCTCCTCCAGCCAATGACACCCTCCTCCAGCCGCGGACACCCTCCTCCAGCCACGGACACCCTCCTCCAGCCACGGACACCCTCCTCCAGCCACGGACACCCTCCTGCAGCCACGTACACCATCCTCCAGCCACGGACACCCTCCTCCAGCCACTGACACCCTCCTCCAGCCACGGACACCCTCCTCCAGCCAATGACACCCTCCTCCAGCCACGTACACCCTCCTCCAGCCACGGACACCCTCCTCCAGCCACGGACACCCTCCTCCAGCCACGGACACCCTCCTGCAGCCACGTACACCCTCCTCCAGCCACGGACACCCTCCTCCAGCCACTGACACCCTCCTCCAGCCACGGACACCCTCCTCCAGCCAATGACACCCTCCTCCAGCCACGTACACCCTCCTCCAGCCGCGGACACCCTCCTCCAGCCACGGACACCCTCCTACAGCCACGGACACCCTCATCCAGCCACGGACACCCTCCTCCAGCCACGGACACCCTCCTCCAGCCACGTACACCCTCATCCAGCCACGGACACCCTCCTCCAGCCACGGACACCATCCTCCAGCCAATGACACCCTCCTCCAGCCACGGACACCCTCATCCAGCCACGGACACCCTCCTCCAGCCACGGACACCCTCCTCCAGCCACGGACACCCTCCTCCAGCCACGGACACCCTCCTCCAGCCACGGACACCCTCCTGCAGCCTCTGACACCCTCCTACAGCCACGGATACCCTCCTCCAGCCAATGACACCCTCCTCCAGCCACGTACACCCTCATCCAGCCACGGACACCCTCCTCCAGCCACGGACACCCTCCTCCAGCCAAAACCACCCTCCTCCAGCCACGTACACCCTCCTCCAGCCACGGACACCCTCCTCCAGCCACGGACACCCTCCTCCAGCCACGGGACACCCTCCTGCAGCCACGGACACCCTCCTCCAGCCACGTACACCCTCATCCAGCCACGGACACCCTCCTCCAGCCACGGGCACCCTCCTCCAGCCAAAACCACCCTCCTCCAGCCAATGACACCCTCCTCCAGCCGCGGACACCCTCCTCCAGCCACGGACACCCTCCTCCAGCCACTGACACCCTCCTCCAGCCACGGACACCCTCCTCCAGCCACGGACACCCTCCTCCAGCCACGGACACCCTCATCCAGCCACGGACACCCTCCTCCAGCCACGGACACCCTCCTGCAGCCAAAACCACCCTCCTCCAGCCAATGACACCCTCCTCCAGCCGCGGACACCCTCCTCCAGCCAATGACACCCTCCTCCAGCCACGTACACCCTCATCCAGCCACGGACACCCTCCTCCAGCCACGGACATCCTCCTCCAGCCACGGACACCCTCCTCCAGCCACGGGACACCCTCCTGCAGCCACGTACACCCTCCTCCAGCCACGGACACCCTCCTCCAGCCAAAACCACCTTGTCTGAAATCGCGGTTTTTCACCCAAAATTCGACTTTGCGCCCGTGACTCGCAAACTTCACCCACATTTAGGCGACTGTCCTGGGGTACCTCACAACATATTGACGCCCCCCTGGCGTGGAAGTAGGGGAAACGTGACAATTTTCACAAAATCGTGATTTTCTGAAAATATTTCTAAGTGTCAAGGACTCTTTTGGATAATCTTCCCCAGGCTCCTGGAAGCCTCCTCGGTACGCCTCCTGCGGTTTCTCCCTGCCTGGAAGTCTGACACCTGTCTGAAATTTTTAGAGTATGAAAATGCGGTTTTTCACCCAAAATTCGACTTTGCGCCCATGACCCGCAAACTTCACCCACAGTTAGGTCACTGCCTTGGGGTACCTCACATCATATTGACGCCCCCCTGGCGTGGAAGTAGGGGAAACGTGTCAATTTTCACAAAATCGTGATTTTCTGAAAATATTTCTAAGTGTCAAGGACACTTTTGGATAATCTTCCCCAGGCTCCTGGAAGCCTCCTCGGTACGCCTCCTGCGGTTTTCCCCTGCCTGGAAGTCTGACACTTGTCTGAAATTTTTAGAGTATGAAAATGCGGTTTTTCACCCAAAATTCGACTTTGCGCCCATGACCCGCAAACTTCACCCACCGTTAGGTCACTGCCTTGGGGTACCTCACATCATATTGACGCCCCCCTGGCGTGGAAGTAGGGGAAACGTGTCAATTTTCACAAAATCGTGATTTTCTCAAAATATTTCTAAGTGTCAAGGACACTTTTGGAAAATCTTCCCCAGGCTCCTGGAAGCCTCCTCGGTACGCCTCCGGCGGTTTCTCCCTGCCTGGAAGTCTGACACTTGTCTGAAATTTTTAGAGTATGAAAATGCGGTTTTTCACCCAAAATTCGACTTTGCGCCCATGACTCGCAAACTTCACCCACATTTGGGCGACTGTCCTGGGGTACCTCACAACATATTGACGCCCCCCTGGCGTGGAAGTAGGGGAAACGTGTCAATTTTCACAAAATCGTGATTTTCTCAAAATATTTCTAAGTGTCAAGGACACTTTTGGAAAATCTTCCCCAGGCTCCTGGAAGCCTCCTCGGTACGCCTCCGGCGGTTTCTCCCTGCCTGGAAGTCTGACACTTGTCTGAAATTTTTAGAGTATGAAAATGCGGTTTTTCACCCAAAATTCGACTTTGCGCCCATGACTCGCAAACTTCACCCACATTTGGGCGACTGTCCTGGGGTACCTCACAACATATTGACGCCCCCCTGGCGTGGAAGTAGGGGAAACGTGTCAATTTTCACAAAATCGTGATTTTCTCAAAATATTTCTAAGTGTCAAGGACACTTTTGGAAAATCTTCCCCAGGCTCCTGGAAGCCTCCTCGGTACGCCTCCTGCGGTTTCCCCCTGCCTGGAAGTCTGACACTTGTCTGAAATTTTTAGCGCATGAAAACGCGGTTTTTCACCCAAAATTCGACTTTGCGCCCATGACTCGCAAACTTCACCCACATTTAGGCGACTGTCCTGGGGTACCTCACAACATATTGACGCCCCCCTGGCGTGGAAGTAGGGGAAACGTGTCAATTTTCACAAAATCGTGATTTTCTGAAAATATTTCTAAGTGTCAAGGACACTTTTGGATAATCTTCCCCAGGCTCCTGGAAGCCTCCTCGGTACGCCTCCTGCGGTTTCCCCCTGCCTGGAAGTCTGACACTTGTCTGAAATTTTTAGAGTATGAAAATGCGGTTTTTCACCCAAAATTCGACTTTGCGCCCATGACTCGCAAACTTCACCCACATTTAGGCGACTGTCCTGGGGTACCTCACAACATATTGACGCCCCCCTGGCGTGGAAGTAGGGGAAACGTGTCAATTTTCACAAAATCGTGATTTTCTGAAAATATTTCTAAGTGTCAAGGACACTTTTGGAAAATCTTCCCCAGGCTCCTGGAAGCCTCCTCGGTACGCCTCCTGCGGTTTCCCCCTGCCTGGAAGTCTGACACTTGTCTGAAATTTTTAGCGCATGAAAATGCGGTTTTTCACCCAAAATTCGACTTTGCGCCCATGACTCGCAAACTTCACCCACATTTAGGCGACTGTCCTGGGGTACCTCACAACATATTGACGCCCCCCTGGCGTGGAAGTAGGGGAAACGTGTCAATTTTCACAAAATCATGATTTTTTCAAAATATTTCTAAGTGTCAAGGACACTTTTGGATAATCTTCCCCAGGCTCCTGGAAGCCTCCTCGGTACGCCTCCTGCGGTTTTCCCCTGCCTGGAAGTCTGACACTTGTCTGAAATTTTTAGCGCATGAAAACGCGGTTTTTCACCCAAAATTCGACTTTGCGCCCGTGACTCGCAAACTTCACCCACAGTTAGGTCACTGCCTTGGGGTACCTCACATCATATTGACGCCCCCCTGGCGTGGAAGTAGGGGAAACGTGTCAATTTTCACAAAATCGTGATTTTCTGAAAATATTTCTAAGTGTCAAGGACACTTTTGGAAAATCTTCCCCAGGCTCCTGGAAGCCTCCTCGGTACGCCTCCGGCGGTTTCTCCCTGCCTGGAAGTCTGACACTTGTCTGAAATTTTTAGCGCATGAAAACGCGGTTTTTCACCCAAAATTTGACTTTGCGCCCGTGACTCGCAAACTTCACCCACATTTAGGCGACTGTCCTGGGGTACCTCACAACATATTGACGCCCCCCCTGGCGTGGAAGTAGGGGAAACGTGTCAATTTTCACAAAATCGTGATTTTTTCAAAATATTTCTAAGTGTCAAGGACACTTTTGGATAATCTTCCCCAGGCTCCTGGAAGCCTCCTCGGTACGCCTCCTGCGGTTTCTCCCTGCCTGGAAGTCTGACACTTGTCTGAAATTTTTAGAGTATGAAAATGCGGTTTTTCACCCAAAATTCGACTTTGCGCCCATGACCCGCAAACTTCACCCACAGTTAGGTCACTGCCTTGGGGTACCTCACATCATATTGACGCCCCCCTGGCGTGGAAGTAGGGGAAACGTGTCAATTTTCACAAAATCGTGATTTTCTCAAAATATTTCTAAGTGTCAAGGACACTTTTGGAAAATCTTCCCCAGGCTCCTGGAAGCCTCCTCGGTACGCCTCCGGCGGTTTCTCCCTGCCTGGAAGTCTGACACTTGTCTGAAATTTTTAGAGTATGAAAATGCGGTTTTTCACCCAAAATTCGACTTTGCGCCCGTGACTCGCAAACTTCACCCACATTTGGGCGACTGTCCTGGGGTACCTCACAACATATTGACGCCCCCCTGGCGTGGAAGTAGGGGAAACGTGTCAATTTTCACAAAATCGTGATTTTCTCAAAATATTTCTAAGTGTCAAGGACACTTTTGGAAAATCTTCCCCAGGCTCCTGGAAGCCTCCTCGGTACGCCTCCTGCGGTTTCTCCCTGCCTGGAAGTCTGACACTTGTCTGAAATTTTTAGAGTATGAAAATGCGGTTTTTCACCCAAAATTCGACTTTGCGCCCATGACTCGCAAACTTCACCCACAGTTAGGTCACTGCCTTGGGGTACCTCACATCATATTGACGCCCCCCTGGCGTGGAAGTAGGGGAAACGTGTCAATTTTCACAAAATCGTGATTTTCTCAAAATATTTCTAAGTGTCAAGGACACTTTTGGAAAATCTTCCCCAGGCTCCTGGAAGCCTCCTCGGTACGCCTCCTGCGGTTTCCCCCTGCCTGGAAGTCTGACACTTGTCTGAAATTTTTAGAGTATGAAAATGCGGTTTTTCACCCAAAATTCGACTTTGCGCCCATGACTCGCAAACTTCACCCACATTTAGGCGACTGTCCTGGGGTACCTCACAACATATTGACGCCCCCCCTGGCGTGGAAGTAGGGGAAACGTGTCAATTTTCACAAAATCGTGATTTTCTGAAAATATTTCTAAGTGTCAAGGACACTTTTGGAAAATCTTCCCCAGGCTCCTGGAAGCCTCCTCGGTACGCCTCCTGCGGTTTCTCCCTGCCTGGAAGTCTGACACTTGTCTGAAATTTTTAGAGTATGAAAATGCGGTTTTTCACCCAAAATTCGACTTTGCGCCCATGACTCGCAAACTTCACCCACAGTTAGGTCACTGCCTTGGGGTACCTCACATCATATTGACGCCCCCCTGGCGTGGAAGTAGGGGAAACGTGTCAATTTTCACAAAATCGTGATTTTCTCAAAATATTTCTAAGTGTCAAGGACACTTTTGGAAAATCTTCCCCAGGCTCCTGGAAGCCTCCTCGGTACGCCTCCTGCGGTTTCCCCCTGCCTGGAAGTCTGACACTTGTCTGAAATTTTTAGAGTATGAAAATGCGGTTTTTCACCCAAAATTCGACTTTGCGCCCATGACTCGCAAACTTCACCCACATTTAGGCGACTGTCCTGGGGTACCTCACAACATATTGACGCCCCCCCTGGCGTGGA
>NW_027193701.1:10000-12500 GCF_032444005.1 Ranitomeya imitator | reverse complement strand
CCTTCTGACATCCGTCACCCTCGGAGAACCAGAACACGCTTGGGGAGGGTCCGTTCAGGCTCAGGCGACCCGGGAAACGCGTCTCTGACTTGGGGCAGACGACCGGCAAGAGTCCCCCTGGAGCCGCGGAAGCCTGGTGTCGACGCGAGGGCGGACTTCCATGCAAACAGGGGGGTACTCGCCAAACCGCCTACCCGACTTGAGGAACCACGAAAACATCGGAAATCAGTCGGGCCCGAGAGGTACCCCTCTCTCCTATATCCTGCAGCTGGTGTGCAAAAGTGGGTATTTGCATGGCGAAACACCGACCCCCACTTTAAGGGAGCGAAGCCGAAAAGTGTCCGACTTCCTGGAGCTGTGCGGCGGATCCGGCGGCCAGAAATTCCTCATTCCGGTTCTATTTTTTTTTTTTTCGATTTTGCGAAATTTGGCGGCCAGGCGGCGTAGCTGGGGCCTGGACTAGCCCGAAACACCTGGAGCCGGCGAGCGGAACGAATTTCCCAACGTTCTGCGGCTCCCGGAAGCCAAAAACGCATCGCCGAAAAATTTCAAAGTCCCAAGGACTCGTTCTTGAAAATCGATCCGGGGGCCATGGAAGTGTCCTCGGTACAGCTTCAGAGCTTTCCCCCCGCCTGGAAGTCTGAAAGTTCTATGTTTGTTCTAAGTGGAAAATCGCGTTTTTTTCAGTGTTCCACCCATCAGACCCAAACTTTGCCCACGCTTAGGTCTCTGTCTCGGGGTGCTTTACAACATATTGACGCCCCTTTAGGGTGGAAGTAGGGGAAAGGGGTCATTTTTTTCACAAAATCGGAAATTTCTCAAAATATTTCTAAGTGTCAAGGACACTTTTGGAAAATCTTCCCCAGGCTCCTGGAAGCCTCCTCGGTACGCCTCCTGCGGTTTCTCCCTGCCTGGAAGTCTGACACTTGTCTGAAATTTTTAGAGTATGAAAATGCGGTTTTTCACCCAAAATTCGACTTTGCGCCCATGACCCGCAAACTTCACCCACAGTTAGGTCACTGCCTTGGGGTACCTCACATCATATTGACGCCCCCCTGGCGTGGAAGTAGGGGAAACGTGTCAATTTTCACAAAATCGTGATTTTCTGAAAATATTTCTAAGTGTCAAGGACACTTTTGGAAAATCTTCCCCAGGCTCCTGGAAGCCTCCTCGGTACGCCTCCTGCGGTTTCTCCCTGCCTGGAAGTCTGACACTTGTCTGAAATTTTTAGAGTATGAAAACGCGGTTTTTCACCCAAAATTCGACTTTGCGCCCGTGACTCGCAAACTTCACCCACAGTTAGGTCACTGCCTTGGGGTACCTCACATCATATTGACTCCCCCCTGGCGTGGAAGTAGGGGAAACGTGTCACTTTTCACAAAATCGTGATTTTCTCAAAATATTTCTAAGTGTCAAGGACTCTTTTGGATAATCTTCCCCAGGCTCCTGGAAGCCTCCTCGGTACGCCTCCTGCGGTTTCTCCCTGCCTGGAAGTCTGACACTTGTCTGAAATTTTTAGAGTATGAAAATGCGGTTTTTCACCCAAAATTCGACTTTGCGCCCATGACTCGCAAACTTCACCCACATTTAGGCGACTGTCCTGGGGTGCCTCACAACATATTGACGCCCCCCCTGGCGTGGAAGTAGGGGAAACGTGTCAATTTTCACAAAATCGTGATTTTCTGAAAATATTTCTAAGTGTCAAGGACACTTTTGGAAAATCTTCCCCCAGGCTCCTGGAAGCCTCCTCGGTACGCCTCCTGCGGTTTCTCCCTGCCTGGAAGTCTGACACTTGTCTGAAATTTTTAGAGTATGAAAATGCGGTTTTTCACCCAAAATTCGACTTTGCGCCCATGACTCGCAAACTTCACCCACAGTTAGGTCACTGCCTTGGGGTACCTCACATCATATTGACGCCCCCCTGGCGTGGAAGTAGGGGAAACGTGTCAATTTTCACAAAATCGTGATTTTCTCAAAATATTTCTAAGTGTCAAGGACACTTTTGGAAAATCTTCCCCAGGCTCCTGGAAGCCTCCTCGGTACGCCTCCTGCGGTTTCTCCCTGCCTGGAAGTCTGACACTTGTCTGAAATTTTTAGAGTATGAAAATGCGGTTTTTCACCCAAAATTCGACTTTGCGCCCATGACCCGCAAACTTCACCCACAGTTAGGTCACTGCCTTGGGGTACCTCACATCATATTGACGCCCCCCTGGCGTGGAAGTAGGGGAAACGTGTCAATTTTCACAAAATCGTGATTTTCTCAAAATATTTCTAAGTGTCAAGGACACTTTTGGAAAATCTTCCCCAGGCTCCTGGAAGCCTCCTCGGTACGCCTCCTGCGGTTTCCCCCTGCCTGGAAGTCTGACACTTGTCTGAAATTTTTAGAGTATGAAAATGCGGTTTTTCACCCAAAATTCGACTTTGCGCCCATGACTCGCAAACTTCACCCACATTTAGGCGACTGTCCTGGGGTACCTCACAACATATTGACGCCCCCCCT